>NW_027211715.1:470000-502500 GCF_022749685.1 Semicossyphus pulcher
TCCACATGAGCAGCAGCTCTCAGGAGGCCTGAGAATGAACAAAAAACAGTTATTACAAATGTAGAAAGTGTGGATCAGGTGTCGTTGTCCTCCTCCTCCTCCTCGTCAGAGGATGAAGAGTAACAGTCCAGTCCCAGGACATGAGCGGTCCTCTCTGCGCTCCCACTGACGGAGGATTTCCAAGAATTCCTCTGTGCTGCTCCACAGTCTGACTGACACTCCTGTCCTCTCCTCGCTGCTCCTTCACTGCTCTCTGAGTCTCTGCTCCGACATGAGGAGGAGGGTGAAGGGTTAACCAGGTTGGGCAGTCCGGACTGCAGGACCCGGGCCAGAGTCTGAGTCTGGGAGGAGCCGCGCTGAGCAACCGGCCCCCTGAACGCAGCAGCAGCCACAGCCAGCCTCGTGTGGTCAAAGCAGAGGGGCTGGTTCTGGTCTGCACAGACCCCCTCTGAGGTCCCTGAGACCGGCTCGGTCTGAATCCTGAGGGGTCTGCGAGAGGCTGAGTCCCCCTCAGCTCGTCTGTCTGTGCTGCCTTCATGAGACTCACACAGACGAGGAGATTTCACTGAGGGGAGGAGGAGGAGGAGGAGAGTCAGCTGACGGTGTCTTAAAGGAACAGTTCAACCAACAGAACGATCTGTCAGAAACATCAGAGCACATAAACACACTGACCGGTGGGGGGGCCGTCCTGTGAGTCTGCTCTGCGTTTGCAGTATGCTCGAGGGGTCCACGGCGTGTGTTTGCAGGACGGGTCGAGGACTCGCAGCTTAGAGACGAAGCTCTTGTACTCTCTCTGTAACGCCTCGATGTGCAGCTGGAACTGAGCGATCTTCCTCTCCGGGTAGTGAGTGAGCTGCGACTGCTGAGAGGAGAAACGGGCGTCAGAGAGTCCGTCTGTTTGTTATTCTGGATCCACCTTCACATCACTGACCTGCAGGTAGAACTCCATCTCAGCCTTGATGCTGGGGAGCCACTTCTTCACCGAGGAGGCCGACGTCAGAGCGGACTGAGGACAGAGACGTTTCACTCAAACCAGCTGCTCAGAGTCACACATGCTGTGTTCCAATACTGCTGCATACTACATACTACACACTGCATACTGATGTATACTACATACTACATACTGCTGCACACTACATACTAATGTATACTACATACTGCTGCACACTACATAGTATACACTACATACTGTTGCATACTACACACTGCATACTAATGTATACTACATACTACATACTGCTGCACACTACATAGTATACACTACATACTGTTGCATACTACACACTGCATACTGATGTATACTACATACTACATACTGCTGCACACTACATACTAATGTATACTACATACTACATACTGCTGCACACTACATAGTATACACTACATACTGTTGCATACTACACACTGCATACTAATGTATACTACATACTACATACTGCTGCATACTACATACTGCTGCATACTACATACTACACACTGCATACTAAGGTATACTACATACTACATACTGTTGCATACTACAAACTGCATATTACATACTGGATATTACATACTGCATGCTACATACTGCGTTCGGCTGTGCTATGTACAGAGCTGTTTTTTTTTTTGCAGTATGCTACGGCAGGCGCCAGCTTCTGGTTTTGGAAAGCAGATGTAAACAATAACTGACACTTTATTAGCTATAGCACCCCATTCTGTTGGAATGCTGCTGCTGTCAACTATTTCAACTGCTGTTGTGACGTCCCAGCCCAGCAAGCAAAAGAAGTCAGAGTATAAGGGCCACATTAAAGAAAAAGAAAATGGAGATTACAAGAAAAAAGACGAAATTTTACGAGAATAAAGTCATAGGAGAATAAAGTCGTAACATTACTAAAATAAAGTCGTAGTATTACGAGTTATTTTATCAGAATAAAGTCGTAATTTAGACTATCGTTAGCCTAAGTATTATAAATATCAGAAGAGCCAGCCACCTGCACTAAAATGTGGAATGTGTGAAGTATAACTTCACAGTGAACATCTTATGAAGTTGTAAATGATTGCACAGGAGGCTTAACACAAATTCAGCCGGAGCTGTATTTATCGAGCACACCTGGTAGCATGAAAGCATAGCGTACATGTACCTGGCGAGAACATGCAAGATCTCCTTCGTAGTAATGTGTAAGCACACTAAACAGCTATATATCCGTACATTAGTATAGGTTTCACAAATACAAAATACATAATCTTTTGGAACATCAGCACCACTTTGTCTAAAGTATCAGAAAATAACTCGTGATTTTAGTCATTTTAGCGCAGGCGGCTGGCTGCCCTTATTACCCTTCATAATAAGATACAGGCTAACCATAGCCTAAAAGTACGACTTTATTCTCTAAATCTTTTAATAACATAGATTAAAGTTAAATCATGTAAATCCAATCATGTAAGCAAAGTCAACATCTAAGACCTAATATCAACCTTTTTCAACCAGCTACAACACGGTGACGACATCAACGTGTCAGAAACACATTTCTGTTTCATAATTTTGTTCATTTGTTAATCATAGCAATGAAAGGGCGACGAAAGTTCAGTAACACCTAACGGACACCTGATTAACAAGAGAGCTCGGTAGCTGACAGGGATGAGAACTCGTCTTGAGTGCAGCTGATGTAGGATTGAATCCAGGTCGACCCTTTTTTTTGCAAAGATTGTTGTTGGTGACCGTGATGCACTGCTCTCTAATATAATCATTTTAGCAGTGAGACTTGAACATTGCCCTAAATGTTTGTGAATGTGTGATGAATCTTGTGACAGACGCAGGGGAAATCCAACCCTAACCCTAACCCTCGTACTGCTCGTGTAGTATGGCATTTCAAACACAGCATCAGTTCACAACAATCAATGATGTCATCATTACCAGCCGGGGCCTCCGCTCGTCGACGTCTCTGAGACGACCCTCTGTGATGACAGGCAAAACATCAGCCTTTACTCTGAGCTAAATGCTAACCGTTAGCAGAAACATGAGTACATACACAGTGCTACATGCTAACTGTTAGCAGAAACATTAAACTCTTAGCTATACGCTAACTGTTAGCAGAAACATTAAACTAAACTCTGAGCTGTATGCTAACAGTTTGCAGAAACATTAAACTAAACTCTGAGCTGTATGCTAACTGTTCGCAATAACAAACTCTGAGCTGTATGCTAACTGTTAGCATAGACAGGAGCATACAGTTTAAGCTTTAAGTTAGCAGTTAGCACAAACAGTATCACTGTCAGGAACAGGCTGACGAGTTTTAAACGACCTTAGAAGTTGAGCACATTATAAAAAACACACTGAGCCGCGTTTTCTTCTTCTATATGATGTAGGTTAGGGTCAGGCCTATTTTCAGCCAGGTGGAGGTAAAGTAGCAGCAGCTAAGAGCTAGCATCAGTGTGACTAACAGTTGAAGCTAGCTGTCCGTGCGGTGGATATAAAGCACAGTGTCACCCTCTCTCTCCCTCTGAAGCCACAGTCTGTTCAGCCTCCCCTGCTGCTTCTCCTCGTTTCTCGCCATGTTATCTCCACAGCCTGTCACACCACCAGGCTCAGGCAAAACAATGTCACGTGACACGTAGTAGCCGTCACGTGACGCTAACAAACCGCTACAGATATCTTTGAAGGTGCACTTACCTCCAACTGCAGCGTGAGAAAGAAGCACATAATTGAGCATAATGATGATCCGTCAGCGATCATGTGTTCTCCTCTGCAGGTCTCGAGCCTCAGTTTGATCCTGTCGGGAGGAGAATTCATTTTATTGTCTTTTCATTTATATCTTTAATAACATGTATGCAATCATTTATGTCGCTGTCACGCCCACCACCCTCTTCACAGCACATTCCCCAGGCAGAGGAGCGTGTTCAGCGGCAGGCTGCTGTCCCAGTCCCGCTCCACAGACAGACTCAGGAACTCTTCTGTCCCCTCGGCCATAAGACTGTGCAAATCCTCTCGGTGATGACAGGGGAAGCAAACAACGCACAGACTGAAAGTGAATTCACACCAGGACTTAAAGCATCATGACACGTTAACGCTCACCTATGTATGGTTATAAATGTTCATGCATATTTGCGCCGTACTGTTTTTGATGATGAGAGCACTACTGAATGCACTACCTCCATACAGCTCCAGATGTGTGATGTCATCTATCTATCTATCTAATAATTAAATTAACAATAACAAGAATCATACTAATGATGATAATGCTAATGAACAGAGTGTGTGTTTAAAGTTATTAGTAGTTTTACAGCAGGTGTGTGACGCTCCGCAAACCCTCCTGAGTGAAGCTGCTCTGACCTGCAGGCTCTGATGGAGAGGATCAGGATCACGTGATGGTTCCACCTTAAACAATGTTTGTTTGTCAAATATAAATGTCTCTTTGAGCTTCAGTCAGGCACACTCTGTCCTCATGTGACCTCACATGAAGACGACCAGTGTGCTCACAGAGTCAGGTGTATCAGGCTCACTTTTTTATTTCATCTATTGGAATAAATCTTTCAGAGCAAAGCATGACCTGTTTTTGATTTGATAAAAACATTTTGCAAACGTGTAAATGAAGTTTTAAAATGATCATTTAAAGAATCACTGTCTTTAACCTTTTTTACAAATAGGCTACATTTAGCAGAATAACTGAAATGATCGTTTATATATTTTAATACAATGTTAATAATAATCAAAAGTATTGTGTAATAATTCATGACTGAGCTTTAAATGGACTAAACTTCATGTTTTTACGTCACAGGTTTGTCATCCGTTTGTTTCTGCGTCAGATTCACATGAAATCCTTTCGTTCTGTGAGCGTGAAAAGTGTTGATCTGTCACTGTGACATCTTCTTTCTGCTGTGAGAAGAAGCAGCAGCTCGGTGGAAAAGTGGTGAGAGAGGGAGGAAACATGAAAAAATCCCACCATCTCAGCCGGCAGCGGTTTCATGGTTGGGCTGTCAGCCGCTTCCTTTTGGGGTTTTTTAACATTTAGATGAAATGAGAGACATAAAGGAAAGTTAGAAATTCATCACCAGAGCAGGTTTTTTATCACGCAGCAACTTCTGACACATGGAGATACAAGTGAGAACATCTGGTGTGTAAAGCATCTTTAAACAGTCAAACAGTGCAGGTCAAAATGAACAGAAACACATGCAGCAGCTGAGGCTGTGATCAACAGTTAGGGGACAGAACCGATCACCAGCTGGGATCATGCATGTGTTTCAGATAACAGTTTAAAAGATGGAGGAACTCACTGTTGTGAATTCATCCGACAGCTGCTGAGATGTTTGTGACGACAGGCTGAGCTTCTTGTTCTCAGTGACAGACACAGACTCACGTTTCAAAGTGTTAAAACCTTATTGATCATTATTTATAGATCCTGGTCCAGGTGAAGCTCTTTTCTGTCGTTTATCCTGGTGGGATTAATAAAGTCTTTTGTTGTGTGTTTAATTCTCTGATGTTTAATTTACTGACTTTATGATTAGCATTACAATAAAGTATCCTGACTTTAATATGTGACACTGACAGACAGAGCCTCTCAGTGAGGCCTGGTGAATCTGTTGGTTCAGTGTTGAGGATGTGTTGGACAGGAAGTAGAACTAGTTTCATTTCTCCAGAACTAAAGCCCCTGTAACCTGAGCAGCTCTGACAGGATGTGAGGTTTGAGTTCCTCGACAGATTAAAGGTCAAAATATCCTGAGGCTGGCGTTACACTTTCACTTCCTGTCGTTTTCTCTGTCACTGAACTTTACCTTTTATAAAACAGATACACATCTCTCCTCATGTTGTGTCTCCTCTCTCTCCTGCTCTCATTTCAGCAGCATCAGGTTCATCCTCCTCCTGCAGCTGGGACAGCTGGGTCCCAATGTATCAGCCTCCTCAGCACCTTGTCAGCGCCTCCTCAGCACCCCCTGGTGTCCTCCTCCTGCAGCTGGGACAGCTGGGTCCCAGTGTATCAGCCTCCTCAGCACCTCGTCAGCGCCTCCTCAGCACCCCCTGGTGTCCTCCTCCTGCAGCAGCATGCAGAGGAGTGTCTCCTGTTCTGCTGCTGAGACCTGAGCTAAAGAACTGTTCAACATGTAACACCAGCAGGTTGAACAGGTGCTTCTGTCTGTGTGATTTAAACCTTCATGACACACAGTTACTCAGTGTACAGGTGTGAGCAGCTCCACCTGACCGGCTCCCATCAGACAGCTGGTATGAATAAAAGAATGAAAGAAAGAATACGGTGATAAATCAAAGGATCGAACAGCTTTTACTCAAGTCAAAAAAGAAAAGTCACATTAGAACTTCACAGAAATACACAGAGGTATGTTTAAAATGTAAGGAGGCAAAAAGCCATTTTATGAAGCCAATTAATTTTTACAACTTCAAAATAAAATGTTATTTAATGATTATTTTGTGAGTGTTGCTTGTGTAAGCAGCATTTTAAAACTGTAGCTTGTTGAGGTGGAGAAACGTGTTACTACTTTAGTTAACACTGTATCAACATCAGATCGGCTTTATCTTTACCAACCATGTTCTGTAAAGTGACAACCGTCAAACAATTACAGTCACGTGAGTGTTTCCTCTCAGAGAAGTGAAGTGTTTCACTGAAGTCCCTCAAAATCTCTCTCTCTCTCTCTCTCTCTCTCTCTCTCTCTCTCTCTGTGTGTGTGTGTGTGTGTGTGTGGCTGTATCTCACTAACCCTCATTATACTGAGATTACAGAGTCCGCTCACTTCCCGTAAAACACCCCTCCTCGCCGTGACGTCATCTACTAAGCGTTCTCTCTCCTTATATGGCAGGAAGGACACCGCTTCCGAAGTGACGTCACGTTGCCCCATATCTGAGCAAGCAGAGAAAGCCCTTCAAAATAAGACATCCAGATTACGTTTCCACTGTAAGCTTACAGACAGCAGCTTATTCTTTTAATACTGAATGACATGAATTGTATTTGTTTATGACTTGTTCATTCTGCCGCATGTGAAAGAAAACAAAACAACAAGAAAAAAGAGAAAAATGAAAGAATACAGAGAATGAAACAGGTGTTTCATGATGAGGCTTCATGTATATCATATTCCTTCCATCATTATCACTGTACCCCGCCAAGTACAATCACAATCAGAAATATTTATTAATCCTCGCGGGGAAATTCGGGCGTTACAGTTGCTCTGACACAGAGAAGCATAGAGAAATATACGGCATAACAGCGGCCAGAAAACATGTGAAATATGTGCATTATATATAGAATAAGACATAAATGCAAAAAGTTCAGTGCACAGTTTAAAGTGGTGTCTGTGTGTCAGACACTCAGAGGGAGGCGTTGTAGAGTCTGATGGCTACAGGCAGGAATGACTTCCTGTGGTGCATCATGGGGGAATGAGTCTTTGACTGCACATCATGGAGTGGGTGGGAGACATTGTCCAAGATAACCCGTAACTTGGACAGCATCCTCCTGTCTGACTCCACCGTCAGAGAGTCCAGCTCCACCAGATGCTCCAGTAGTCTCTGTGTCTTACATTACTTTCAGTATTACTTTTACCAAATGTCCCCTCTAGGGATGAATAAAGAATGACCTTATTATCTTATATATAACTTATATTGAACATTTTTACTTTTGTGTGTGTTTGAGCTGTAACAACCACATTTCCCAGCTGAAGATCATCTCATGTTTATCTTTTGTGTCCTTAGAGTCAAGCTAAAGCTTCCTTCAGGCTACCGTAGTTTATTACTTGTTCTATATGTTTGACAGGTGGAGTCTGACTGGTGTGTGGTCTTTCAAGTAATACTGATGACTGAAGCTGCAGTGAGACAGCCTCAGTCCATCTGCCACGTCAGTCTGTGTCGCCCTCTAGTGGTTCTTAATGTGTCATAATGTGTAACCTGTCCACACACTCACCTGCTGCACATCGTGTCAGTGCAGAAATGTTTGATATGTATACTTGTATGTATATGTATATGTATATATGTATATATGTATATATATATATATATATATATATATATATATGTAGATATAGGGCTGTCAAAGTTAACGCGTTAATAACGCGCACATTCCCTTTAACGCCACTAATTATTTTAACGCACGCGCGTTCTATTATTCTGACCCTCCGCCCGCCCCGTTGTTCGAGAAATCAGGAAGCAATGCAGCCGCAATGTTGGGGTTAGCATGCAGAAACAAACTTTTAAATGTCAAGTTCGGCCTCAAAGCCCTGCTCGATGGTTCTCTGGACAAGACAAAAGTTATTTATATTTACTGTCGATGTGAACTGAGTTACCACCGGCAGTGTTTCTGCTACACACACGTTGCTGCGGCGCCACCGCTGCTTCAGATTTCTTTCATAGTTTTGGAGTGTTGCAACAATAATAAACACACATTTGCATAAAGGAAGCATATTTGTCCATTCCCATGTTGATAAGAGGATTAAACACTTTAAAAAATATCTCTTTAAGGTACATTTGCAACAGGTAAAAAATGTGTGATTAATTTGCGATTAATAACGAGTTAACTATCGACAAACATGCGATTAATTGCGATTAAATATTTTAATCGATTGACAGCCCTAATATATATATATGTGTGTATACACGGACTGTTATATGTTATATATATATATATATATATATACATATATGTATATATATGTTATATATATAACAGTCTGTGGGGATCATAACTGAACACACAGCAGAGGAAGCAACCTTAACAGCTTTCAAACAGTGTGTGTCAGTGATGCTCGTGTCTTTAGTTTGTTGTCACAGAGGAGCAGAGAGCTCGCAGTCATTGTGACCTGTGATTATTATAATCTTTCCCAGATAACTACAGTGAGACTTTTACATTTACATTCATTAAATTTTTTTTTGCTTTAACGAACACCTTCATTCGAGTGTGTGTGTGTGTGTGTGTGTGTGTGTGTGTGTGTGTGTGTGTGTGTGTGTGTGTGTGTGTGTGTGTGTGTGGACCTGCTGCCAGCAGGGGGAGTCATGTTCAGTCACTGCAGTATGGAGGGAACCCTGTCATTTATCTGTTCTGTGAGATCAGTGACGCTGTCGGCAGAGATGAGTTGAAGTTCTTGAAGATTTTTCACCTTCTTCAGATCTAAACTGACTGGTGGACAGAGCTAGAGATATGAGCGTCTGTAGGTCATTAGTATGCTAATAGATGTTAGCATTATTAGCTAGAAATATAAGCCTCTGTTTGTCATTAGTATGCTAGTAAATGTGCAATCAGGGTGAGTCGTTTACCTGAGCTGTGAACCCAGTATCACTGAGAGTCCTTAGTACTCTCTGGTGTTTATGTGTGTGTGTGTGTGTGTGTGTGTGTGTGTAGACATGAGGTGTATTTTCTCCCTCCCTGAGTGAGGCCTCCTGTCAGCTCAAACAATCTCTGAGCTCGGATCAATAACAGCTCTGATGGAATTTACCTTCAGGTGCTGAGAGCTCCTGCAACATGTCGCAACATGTTTTACTGTTCGAGCTGCTGACAACACACACACACACACACACACACACACACACACACACACACACACACACACACACACACACACACACACACTGACAGAACGCAGGCTGCTTCAGTTTATCAGCTTTATTCTCTTAAATATGTATATTTCCTGAAGTGCTCAGAAACGAAGAATAAAAAAGCATCAGCATGTTACAAACAGTCCTCCTGCGGTGGATCTTATGTACACAACAATGAGTGAAACCTCATCAAACTACTGTAGAAAGAAACAAGAAACCTTGAAGCTTTTCTAACGTCACTTCTTACAAGGAAGAATCAGTTGTTTGCAGTGAGCTCAGAGGTCAGGCAGCTCTACAGTCTGTCTGCAGCAGGTCATCCTGAAACACTGACAGTCTCGCCCGGTGCTCTGACCCGGAGCTAATCAGAACACTTCAGTCCAGTTCTACAGAAACAGAGAGTAATCCTGCGGGATGCCCCCCTCCAGATCATTCTGTCCCGAGCCCCTCAGCGGGACGCACCAAGGAAGGGAGAGGGGGGCGCGCCTGGCACTCAGGAGCTCCACTGCGGCTCCCGGTCCTGCCTGTAGGCGCCACATCAGCCCAAATCTGGTCCCGGTGTGGGGAGAAAACAGGAAGCGTCCGTTCCGTCCATCATCAGTCTCTCTCCGGTGCTAGCCCCCCTCAGAAGGTCTGAAGCTGCTGGGTCAACATGAGCTGACAGCCGCTGTTCACGTGGTTCATCACCTTCTGCTTCAGCTGGGCCACCTGCTCGCGCAGCATGTTGGCGGTGGACGCGAGCTCCGAGTTCTGGGACTTTAAGGTCTTCACTTTGTCCTCCAGCCGAGAGATCCGCTCCAGCTTCCTCTTCCGGCATTTGGACGCAGCGATGCGGTTCCTCATGCGCTTCCTCTCTGCCTTGATGCGCTCCTGGCTTTCCATGTCAATGGGGGACAGAGGGGGAGTCTCCCCCGGCATCTCAGGCACAGTCTGCGGCTCCTCTTTGAGCGCGTTAAGCCGGGGCAGCGGGGAGGGGGAGGACTGCCCGTACAGGGGGAGCTGCGGCTGGGCACCGGGGAAGGACATGGTGGGGGCTGAGGTGGTGTAGTTTGGGGCCGACACGGTGCTGATGGCAGGGGTGAAGGTGTTCAGGTCCTCATAGACCGGAGAATCTGCGCGCAGGGAGCCGCTGTTGAAAACAGAAGCCCCGGCGGCAGAGGACACCGGTGGCAGGGCGGAGCTGCCGCTGATCTGCGGAGCCGAGGTGACGCTCACGTTCGCCGGGGCCGGCATGTGCTGGTGGTGCAGCTCCGCCAGGGCACGGACGAACCCCTCCGCGAAGCCCTCCTGCTCGTCCGTGACGTTCTTGGGGCACAGGAACTGTGTCGGGGTCGGCGTGGTGGTAATAAGTCCGTTGCTGGACTGGATGATGAGCCGCTCCAGCTCCGGGGAGGCCAGCTTCAGAAGCCCCACGTCCGGAGAGGTGAGGATGTCCGCGGCTTTGGGCCGGAGGTGCGGCTTCAGTGAGCCGGCGGGATCTGCCAGGTTCAGGGTCATGCTGTGTTTCAGAGCTTTGGGGCTGCTGAAGCTGAAGCCGGACTCGTGCTGGGAGAAAGCGTTCAGGGAGTCGTCATAGAAAGTAGTTTCCATCTTAAACATAGAAGAAGAACCGAAAACACGCGTAGAAAGTCTTTTTAGAAAGAAACTTCTCCTCTTCCGGGTTTATCTGTTGTTTCCACACGTCCTCTCTGATGGTAAATACCTCCAAACAGTGAGCGGAGTCCGGAACCAGAACTCTTTTCGGTCTCGGGATTCTCTGCTGGTTGTACCGGCAGCTGTGTGTGTGCTCCGCCGCTGTGTGTACACTCTGAGCGAAGCCGCGTGCAGGCTAACCTTATCTGCTGCCTCTGCCTCGCTAAAAATAACCATGATGTCATGACGCGGCTCTCCCATTGGCTGGAGGGCGTGTCGTGAGGCGGGGCCCATTCCGTAGATAAGGCGCGTTGCCTAGACGACCACCCAGAAGATTCTGAGTCTCGCGGTGGATTGTGGGATGAGGTCATGCTGTAAGGAGAGCGCAGGCGCGGTGCATTGTGGGATGACGTATTGTTTTTGAATATCTGGTTACCCGCTCTTCTGTCAGAGGCGGGACGGAGCTCTGTTTGTTTTCATAGATTTATTCTGATGAGGAACAGATTTGTTACTCGTATATAATTTATTACAGCTGAAGAATTATTATCATTGCTTTAATGTTCACACAGAGGTCACACATTTAACAACAGCTGACAGACCTCTGATAGCTTATTAATGTGATTATTGGTCCAAATCTTTGTTTTATTTACTCTCATGTTTACAGTCAACAACATTACCACCACACCACCCCATCACTGCATGTTCAAACAGTTATTCAGCTTTAACTGCCACATCGCTCTTTCATGAACACCTCTGCGCTTAATGACATTGATGCTATTGATGATGATGACATTGAGGATGTAGTTTATGCTGACTAGGATTTTTATGATGATGATGATGACTATACTGATCTTGTTGATGTTGCTGCTGCTGCTGATGCTCTGCCTGTCAGCACCAGTGTCCGGTCACACCTGAAGTTGTGTGTTGGCTCTTCCTGACTCCGCCCCCTCCTGTCTCGAGCGTTGCTTGTGTCATATTCACTCTCAGATGTACGTCGCTTTGGACAAAAGCATCTGCTGAATGACATTTTTTTTATCTGACTTAAAAAATATTATAATATACATTTTTATATATTTATATATCATACAAAAGACCATACAAGAAAAACAACCTCAGAAAGTTCAGTGTTTGAGTGTTTTTCAAACAGTAAAAGAGTTCTGTTCAAGCAGCTCCAGAAAGCCGACTATTCAAAGTGACGTCCGTTAAACGACAGCTCGACAGCTCAGCTATAAAACAGATCTCCGTTTATTCTCTGTGTGTTTAATTCTTAATAGTGGTGACTGATGGAGCAGCAGTGCTGCAGTGGGACACCTGGGCAGGTGAATTATAAACACAGACATAAGAAATGCATTACAGCTGAGATATTTACCATCACACTGAGTCCATCCTGTCCTCCTTCGGTCTTTGGAGCAGATTTAAGAGCACATTATTTGTAGTGGGACCCTGTAGCTCCACACGTGAGCAGCTTTTCTTTCTGCTACAGGTGCACACTGTTAGAGACGCACACACATCTGCTGCTCCTCACAGAGCCACCCTGTCAGGTGTGTTGTCAGTGCACAGCAGTCCATTGTCCTCTGACCTGTGCTCAGAAATCACTGCTGCTCTCATGGCAGGAGGTTAACTGTGAGTCTTACGTGTGCCCCTCTCGTCCTCACACTCCCTCCGTCTGGGTCATCTTCTGCCCCGCCAGCTTTACTGCAGCGCCGCGTCTAAATATGTCCCCTGTGTGACGAGTAAATCAGTCCCCTGGCGCTGTCCGGCACAGAGAGGCTCCTCGGGAGATGAACCGGGTCATAAAACAGCAGCAGCGTCTGACTTTTTATGGCTGCTAATGTCCTCTTTATGTACTGTTGTATATGTCACACCATGAAGTCACATTTAACCTGAAATACGGGCTGACTTCACTGATCCTGTGCACTTTGCTTCTGATGGAGAGGCTCATGGCGTCTCACAGACTTAATCTTTACTCTTCTTCTGCAGGTTAACAGACGGCTGTCAGCGCAGAGATGCTTGTTCTGTTTCTCTCACTGTGTGTCTGCACATGGTGAAATATTCATGGCTGAATTAAAGAGGGAAAAGAATCATAGGTAGGAGGTCTCAGCAGGGATCCTCGCGTATGACGTCAGCCTTTGTCCCAAATAGAAGAATGAAGTTAGCCTGATGTCATGTAAAGTTAAACAGTCAGTTTTATACACTGTTTGATGATGGCTGCATGGCTCTGCTTCTCTCAGTCGCTCGTGTACCGTTACACAGAATAAAGAAGCACAGCTTCCCTGCTCGACCTGCTCAGGTTAGTAAAGATCAGTGTGGGTTAAATAATGAGTCCGTTTGGATTCAAACAGGAAACTAAACTCCTGAAAGTCCTCTTTGGTTTCTTAGCTCTCAGAGCTCATCACAGCACAGGAGCTTTAAAGGTTCATGATGAGGCCAGACTCTGACAGAGCCTCCATGTTGTTTCTGATCAGCTGATCCTGACCTGAGCGGCTTCAGTCCACTCCTCTTCTCCTCCCATCAGCCCCTGCTTCTCTCAACTTCATCACTCCTGACTCTCAACCCTTCACTCCCTCTCTGGACTGGATCCCAGATGTCACACTTTCCCTTCTCCTCCTCCTCCTCCTCCTCCTCTCCTATCAGCGGTGGTGCAGGCAGCAGGATTTCCCGTGTGATGGAAACAGGCTGTGGCTCTGTTTTATTGTTTCAGCAGCTCTTTTCAGCTCTCTGTGTTGGTTAGAGCTAAAGTTAAAGCAGACCTCTGTCAGGTCTCTGCAGGAGAGACAGAAAGACAAACAGGGTCACAGAGAGACTGAAAGGGTCAGCATTAAAGCGTTCACAGAGGTCAAAGACACGATCAGTTCTGTAATCCTGGACGTTAAAGTTTAGATCTGCACGCTTAAACGATCAAACATGTTCCTTTAAGACACGCGTGTTAAACTACAGTGATACACACACACACACACACGTTTTGAGGAAACGCTCAGTACGCCTCGCGTAATAACAACTCAAAGCAGAAAAGCGCCCGACATCATGGTTGTTTTTTCATATTATCCAATCGGATGCAAGGAGAGGCGGGCCTTCTTTCAGTTTACAATATAACGGTTAGGTTGATGACAGCTAATGATCCGGCTTCAACACGTTTTGCAGGCTGTAAGACGCGCTCTGTCTGATCGGGCCCGAAGAATTCCTGCTGTGGAAAAGCACGCATAGTGAACAGTGTGTAAGAGCAGCACTCATTATGAACAATGCACACACTGACCAATCACAGTGCTGACACATGTGACATAGTGGTAGGATGCTAGGCTAGGTAGCTAACACCCACATTTAGTTCATCTCTGTGTTCCGATTTTTAGGACAGAAATGTTCTTGTGTATCTTCAACCACTGTCCACTTCATCTGATTCAACAAGTCAACATCAGTGGCAGCCATCTTGGTTGATAAAAAACACTCAACAGCTCTTGAACCTGCCCCTCATTCTCTTCTGTGACTGGCCAACCTGATTCTTTGATTGGATCATGGAACAATGATGTCATTAAATCTGAGCACAGCCACGCCCAAATACAACGACATACCTGCAAACTTTACAAAAGCTTAAATAACGTGTCTGACATGAAACGATTTACTGGAACTTTAAAGATGCGTCTTTTCTTTACATCAAACCATAAACAACAGAGGAACAAGTCTGTTGTTCACCATCTCCATCCTCCTCCACGTCCTGCATCACCTGTTTCATTCTCCATGATAGTCTGTCAGTCTCTGAATTATGTGTAATACACACACACACACACACACACACACACACACACACATACACACACACACACGCACGGACGGACTCTGAGTGTGTGTGTGCTGTCTCACTGAGCTCTGTCTCTGACGGTTTTTTAATGAATCTGCTCATAAACTGAACTCCGTTTCCCAGCATCCTCGGAGGCTTTATGACCTCTGACAGTTAATCGTCTCTAACGACCCAACTGATCCCAGCTCATATTTACTGCTCTGAATATTATGGGATATCGATCTGCTCTAGCTCATTTTGACCCTTTCAGCACGCTGTACCTCACCTGCTGACATCACTGCAGGTTTGTGACTGTAAAGCTGGAGATATACTGGAGGATACCTCTAGAGGGCGCACCAGAGAGCTCAGGCTGTATGTAACTACCGTATGTGCGGGATGTAAACAACAGACATGGAGACGCTCGAGGAGGTTACTGTGATGTTCGCTCTGAGGTCACAGCAGAAACAGCTTCTGTGTGTTCAGACCGAACACGCCGTCTGCTCCGTCCCCGCTCCGTCTCTCCAACATGTTCCTCCGTGCTCGGACGTAACGCTCCCGGACTTGTTCCCGTTTAGTTTTGCAGATTTCCGCGTCGACTTCTAAAACAGAACTTATCTGTCTGCAGCTGTTTGACAGCATGTTTGTCTCTGTGCAGCGGCAGCGACACATCGTACAGATGTGGATCATTGAGGACTTGGTCTATCAGTGTGTTCAGAACATTGTTGTCCCTGCTGCTGTGTCGACCCTGTCACACCCCCTCTGCCTCTACACTGCCCCTACTGCTCATGTGCAGACTGCAGCTTGTATACGTGTATCGTTCATCCAAACAGACGCAGGGAACGTGCGGCAGCCATCATGCACACCTGGACGCGTAGTATTAGCCAGTATATCTCTGCCTTAAGACCACAGAGGACAGCTTCATTTAGAAGTGCACACACACAAGGGTCAGTGTGTTTATATGTGTGTGTGTGTGTGTGTGTGTGTGTGTGTGTGTGTGTGTGTGTGTGTGAGAGAGAGAGAGAGAGTGTGTGTGTGTCTTCGCACAGGTTCTTTGTTGTCTCTGAGTAATTTAAACTGTGAGAGTGAGACTGAACCTCTCTATGTAAATTAAATAACCTCTCACACACATACACACACACACACACACACACACAGACGCACGCACACACACATAAACACACACACACGCGAAGTAAATGGCCTTTTTGACACTGCACAGTTGTTGCGTGTGTGTGTGTGTGTGTGTGTGTGTGTGTTTGTACAGGTGCGCCACTGCAGTGCTAACTTGTTCCACACCATTTACCTCAGGCCAACAGCACAACCAGTGTGTGTATGTGTTTTTGTTGGAGAAGAAGAAGAAGAAGAAGAAGAAGAACAACAACAACAACAACAACAACGAGAAGAACAACAACAACATCAACAACAACAACAACATCAACAACAACAACTAGGAGAAGAAGAAGAAGAACAACAACAACAACAACAACAACAACAACAAGGAGAAGAAGAAGAACAACATCAACAACGACAAGGAGAACAACAACAACAAGAAGAAGAAGAACAACAACAACAAGGAGAAGAAGAAGACCAACAACAACAACAACAAGGAGAAGAACAACAACAACAACAAGGAGAAGAAGAAGAAGAACAACAACAACAACAACAACAAGGAGAAGAACAACAACATCAACAACAACAACAACAACAAGGAGAACAACAACAACAAGGAGAAGAAGAACAACAACAACAACAACAACAAGGAGAAGAAGAACAACAACAACAACAGAAGATTTTTTGATTTTTAACAAACACTTTATTTACATATTAAAACAACGAACAGGCAGACGTGACGTTACGTTCAGACAGTCACTGAACCTCAGCTCTGCCGGATCAGACGCACAGCACCTCCTCATATCCCCACAGCTGGAGGAACGTTTCCATGCTCCCGGTGACCCTGTGAAAGCAGAACTCCAGCCTCAGCCTGGCTTTAATGTTGCACCTCCACAAGGCCACGACATCAAGTACAGGTAACCCTGTTAACTTTAAAACTTTAAAAACAGAGCAGCATCCAGCCCCAGGTTACTGACACGCCTCCCTCCACACTCAGTCAGACGGTCCTGTGAGCAGCAGGCAGCCTGAAGGTGGCTGTTCTACTGGCCAGGTGGACCAGGCCCTGGCCCCCCTCCTCTCTGGATCCCAAAGCAAACCGTTCCAGAAAAAATGTATCATGACACTTTGGATCTTAGCTAACAGACCTGATGGAGGATCCAAGCAGGCTAGCTGATGCCACAACAGAGAGGCTACAAGGTTGTTCACGACCAAAACCCTGCCCCTGTACGACATCTGGGAGTGTGACCATCTCCATTTCGCTAATTTGTTCTCAACTTTTCCTGTGAGGTTTTCCCAGTTCTTTTTTAACACATTATCATTCCCTAAAAAGATGCCGAGGTATTTAAAGCTGTCTCTTTTCCATAAAAGGCTTTGAGGGAGAACGGGGAGGCCTTCACGCCACTCACCCACAACAAGGGCCTCACTCTTACCCCAGTTCACCCTCGCAGCAGACATAACGGAAAACCTTTCAGTGATACTGATTAATGTGTTGACATCTTGTTGATCTTTGACTAAAACAACAACATCATCAGCATAGACAGTTAAACCACATTACTAGTAAAACCCGGTAAAAACAGACCCTGACCACGTGAGCGTATTCTCTGGAGGAGGGGTTCCAGAGAGAGTGCATAAAGCATCCCAGACAGCGCACAGCCCTGTCGAACGCCCCTATGCACCCCAAAAGGAGCACACAAGCTACCATTAGTTTGTCATGTTGTCACAATACAACACCTGGATCTTAGCAATGAGACCATCGCTGAACCCAAACCTCCTCAAAGTTTTCCAGATGAAGCAGTGCTCAACGCGGTCAAATGCCTTCTCTTGATCTAATGAGATCAAACCAGTTTTCAAGCCTAATGAACGAGAGACTTCCAAAACATCTCGAATTAGGTAGATATTATCTACCATAGACCTGCCGGGAACACAGTACGTCTGGTCCCGATGGATGACCTGCTCCATAGCTCCTCTCAGGCGAGGAGAGGATTTTATAGTCCGTGCAGAGGAGAGACAGCGGACGCCAGTTTTTAATCTCTTGCAGATTTCCTTTCTTTGGTAAGAGAGTGATGACAGCTCTACGGCAAGATAGCGGCAGCGAACAGGCGACCAAGCTTTCATTAAAAACCTCCAACAGGTCATGTGCCAGGATGTCCCAGTAGGCTTTGTAAAACTCCACAGTGAGTCCATCGATGCCCGGGGCCTTGTGTCCTTGCATGCTCTGGAGGGCTGCATACAGTTCATGAGCTCCCAGAGGGTGCTCTAGTTGGGAGTTGGTCTCCTCAGAGACCTGAGGCAGTCCACTGCAGAACTCCTCCAACAGTTCCTCATTTTCTCTCATCTGCGATGAATAAAACTCAACTGCCCTCTTTCTGATCCGGCTTGGTTCACTCAGCTCCTGCCCTGTGTCTGAGAGGGAGCATCCATCTCTGTGATGTTCTGGACTCGGGACCTGACCAGCGCACCTTGTACTTTGGTGTCCAGCAGGTTGGCTAAAGCCATCTTTTTACTTTGGAGGATTTCAATATATCGTTGATCTCCTGTGGACTCACTCATGTGTTCTAGTTCCACGACATCAGTCTCTAGATCTCTGATAGAGCTGCTGATGTCACGTGTGACAATCAGAGTGTGCTGCTGACACAATAATTTAAACTGAGTCTTCCCATGGTTCCACCACTGCCTTCGACAGGTAAACTCACTCTTCCTCTGTCTAAAACCAGTCCAGAAATAAATAAGTGCTCCTCGAAAACTTTGATCAAAAGTTAAAACCAAATTAAAATGCCAGTGAGCGCTTTTAGGTAAAATGTTTCTAATAACAACACACAAGGAATGATCCGTAAAACCCACGGTTACAATCGTACATGTTTTAAAGGTCCCATATTATGCTCCTTTTCAGCAGGTTCACGTCGGTCTCAGAGGTCTCAGAGGTCCCAGAACGTCAATTTGAAGTCTGTTGCCTAAAAACCCAGTTTGTTCCTGGCCTTCAGCCAGCCTGTAACTCCCTCTACTGAGCTCTACTGAGAATGAGCTGTTTCTGTGTCTGTAGCTTTAAATGATAATGAGCTGTGCCTGTCCACGCCCCTCCCGCTCCGGTACCATGCGCTAATTCGGTTGCTACTGGCCGGCTCTGCCTTCAGTCAAAGAGGGACAGGCACCTTCCTTCAACACCCACTCTGGTTGGCTATTGTAGGCTGAGAATCAGTAATGGAAGCTCCTATTGGTTCGAATGAGACCTCTATAGAAAGCTAAGAAGCTCGCCTCCACTTTGATAGCGGAACGGAGCGGCACTTCAAAGGGAATATGAAGTTATTACAGTAAATACAAGGGGAAATGCAGCATTTCTGACGGCTGATCAGTAACGCCGAACGGCGATCCGTGGATACTTACTGATGGAATAATGCTTTTGGACTAAATACTTTACTGGATTATATCATCTGGACCTTTAGCAATGTACCAGGAGGGAATTTATGAAAATAATATGCATCAGTGGAATACAGCGAGCCTTCATCGGTGAGTTACGTCAGTTTGGTAAATGTTTGTTTATGTTCTGTTGCCGTTGATTGCACCCGCTGTGGTGATTGGATCTTTTAATGGTTCATATCAATCGAATCTTGAGCTTGATCGTAGCTTTCCAACGATGTGACACACGAGCGGCAACATCAAGTTATCATCGTAGCTGCAGGGCAAATGTTGTAGTAATCGCGATGACGGCCCGCCGGCGGGCTGTAGAGTGGTAACGGGTTTTAACGTAGTATAAGGAAACTATGTTACCAACAGTAACTTACGTTAGCTGCTATGCTAAAACCACATTCAACAGGCTATCACGCTCGGTAGGCCGATACAGTAAAGCAACATGACCTCAGACGAAGGAGGTAAAAATAGACTCCTGTGCTCGTTTGTGCAGCCAACAACAGAGCACCTGCCGTGCTTCGCCCGTACCTTCGCCATGTTTATTTTACCGGAGCAGCGTTTGCGAGAGGAACAAAATAGCGCCCGCGAGGAAGTTTCAGGGGGCAGACCAAACATTTATCTGGGGCGGGGTCACCAACCTGGAGGAGGTGTTATTGCCCTTCATGACGTCATGTAGGGAAAAGCTGCAATCGGGCTGTTTCAGCACACATTTTCTGAAAAGTGGAGCAAGCAAGAGAGGAGAGGACAGACTTTTCTCATGTCGGGGGGGGTTGTAGACGGGCAGGGGGCGCATGTTATTGTTAGGAAACCATTCCAAAGGGAATTTTGCATAATATGGGACCTTTAAATATATTAAAATGGTGTTTAAAACAATAAAACCGGTCAAGACGAGCTGAGGAGATCCTGTTCTCATTAACATGGGCCCATGTGTACTGTCTGGAGCCTGTGTGCATCCTTCTCATCCACCAGGCCATAGGAAGAGACCAGCTGCCTGGGACGCTGGATGAGGCTCTGCATGATTCCGGGCTAAAAGCTCATCCTCTGTACAATCTGCCCCTAAAAACACAGATGACGACCCACAGATCTGTCAAAGAAATGTTTTGTCTCTGCACCGCTGTTTGGAGAATAAATATTAATGAACACAACAGTAAAATGATCAAAAGCAGCTCAGACTAAGAGACACCTTCTCTGAACCACATGCTGCACCTGGAGAGACTTTGGAGTGAAAGCTTGAGAGAAGAGGAAACCCACTCGTGCACTGAGTGAGCTGTTCCCTCTCCACTCTCTACGCCAGTCTACCTCACTGTTACAGTCACTGTGTGTTCCCTGAATAAAACATCAATCTGTTTGAGCTTGGTCGTTTCGTTCAGAACAGCTCTTTTTCTTGCCTCTCTGGCCCCGTTAAGGTTTAAAGAGCGGATTTTAAAAGTATTCGTAAAAGGTGAGAGGTTAAGAACAAGAGTAAAAAACACAAATAAAAGAGAAACGTGCTTAAAAAGTGTCATTTTAAATATTAACATATTTGTTTTCTCTCTTTGTACATGACCTTCTCTAACCGGAACACCTCTTGGTCAGTGAAACCAGATTGTGCTTTGTTCCTGATGTGATGTCTCGCTGAGGAATACAGCAGTGTTTAATCAGGGAAGTAACTTTGCAGGTTCACACGCTTCGTGCATTTAGTCTGCGGAAGGAACGTTTGAAACATTGTGACCCATGTCCGATCAGCTCTCCCACAGCTAAAGCAACGTCCTCCACGCTGCGCAGAGAGCTGGCACACACTTTCACGCCGTGCTTCCGTGTCAGCGCGGATAAGCTCCCGCTGGTCACCGTGGCAGCTCAAAACGCCGACGGGCCAGACCACACCTGGCAGGTAAACTACACAAAGCCCTCCCAAACCAAGTTAAACCAACAAAAAACACAGCTAACACAACTACACAACTAACACAACTACACAACTACATCAGACAGTATCATAAAGAAAAAAGACCCACTCTCACTCCTCTCACACGAAGAAGAAGGAGAAGAAGAGGAACAACTACAACAACAACAACAACAACATGAACATGAGTCTTCACATGAGTCAGGACTATTTCATACATTAAAGATTATATTCAGGTTTTATTGGAGATGAGATGTAAGAGAGAACTGGATCTAATCCTGTGAAACTAGAGACATGACACACACACACACACACACACACACACACACACACACTCTCCTCTGAGACAGCTATGAAACCTGATCACAGATCAATACTGAGTGCTGTTCTGGTTTCAGGAGGAGCTCAGATGTTAACCCTCTCAGACACAGTTTCATCCCTAAGTTAAAACATCCACTGACCGTCATGATGCCACGCCTGTGTTTTCTGTGATTGGTTCAGTGTCAGCGTGCAGTTCATTGTGTCTGCAGCCACTGAAAACCCTTCTGAGTGCATTCAGATCACAGACTGTACATGATGGACGTAGTCTCAGTGACGTCACCCACTGGTTTCTGAAGAAGCGTTTTGAAGCCTAAATTGCGCTGCTGGCGGTCGCCATGTTGGAAATGCCAGAGCCGGCTAATCCAGAGGCAGGCAAAGAGGCGGAGCGCGTGCGAACTGAAGCGAGCTAGTTTGACTTTGCCAGGAGGAGATTCTGTTCGTGACTGACTGCAGGTGTTTAGTTATCTAGAAGTAGCAGACTCGCTGCTCGCTCGCCCGGTGAGAGAGCGGCGAGCCGACACGTAAAGGGAAACTTAAAATAACCGATCTGCTCATCACGACGGTCCGCTGTAATCTCTCCGGGGAAAAGCCAACAACTCCTGACTCCTGTTTACTGACCGACGATTAAATAAATGTTTGATAAGCACTGAACAGGCTATCAAGCAGCTAAAGGGAGCACAGTATACCTGCTACTTAGTGCTAACAATATATCAGGACAATAACAAGAACATTTAACTCACTTAAAGCTGGAGCTCAGACTGCACGCACACAAAGTTCCATAAACACACAGAGAGATTATTTGTCCTCTAAAGGCTCCAACAACACAAACAGGTGAAGGTAAGCTCAGTGTCTGTATGTCTGTGTTGACAGCCAGCAGGATCCACCTGTCAATCAAGTGACCCCTTCCCTATGATTGAAGGCTTAATATAATTAACACAGGTGTGTTATAAATAACTCACCCCCGTACAGTTATCATGAACAATAAATTAACTATTTATAACAAAACAGTTTTTGTACCAGGCTGTGAACATGTTTATTTCTTGTTTTCTGGAGCCTCAAGTGGACACTCGAGGAACTGCAGATTTTTGCATTGGCTTCATTTTTCAACAGCGGAGGTTGCTGCTTCGTTGAGACCGAAAGTGAGTTATTTATGATTTTATACAAAGTCAGTGCAAAGATGGAAATAAACAGGCTCATGTGTGGCATTTTTTAAACTTGAAATCGATATGATGCTGTGTCATGAGGCCTATCAGTGTTTTTCTCATTTTAAAGTAGTCTTCTTGTCGTCTTCTTCTTGTCTGTAGTGAGACAGATCTCAGCCCACGTGTGACTTGCTAGATACAGTGAAACTGCCACTCAGCGGAGACAGACGGACAGGCGCTCCACAGCTGAAACAGAACGCCGGTAGTTGGTGTCCATCAGAGAAATCCTGGTACTGATCCGAGCTAACAGCTCATCACACTGGGCTGAACTAAAGCTGCGGCAGAAAAAGAGTTTCTATTTAAAGTTACAGACTCACATTAAGTTGTTAAAACGTCTTTAAGCAACAAAACAGAAACTCAGTGAAGTCCAACTGAGTTTCTGTTTCCTTTAATAAGAAGCTGCTGGAAAGGACTGAACTCAGGTCAGCTGCTGGCTCTCCTAAGTGGAACACCTTGTGCATGTGCATACTGTGTGTGTGTGTGTGTGTGTGTGTGTGTATGTGTGTGTGTGTGTGTTTCACAGCACAGAGGAAACAGTCAGTCTGACTTTATTTAACACATGTAAATCACATGTTTCTGTCTCATCTTTCCTCTGTGTTTGTAGGTGTGTCATCTCCTCCATTCTCTGCTTTCTGATTGGCTATTACACGTGCTGGTTGTCCTGTCGCTGTGGCAACCGGGCAACAAATATTTGGAGCTATGTGGCACCTTCCGCTCACATTCCAGGATCTGCTGTTTTGGAAAGTTCTTCTGTCAGTCGTCCTCTCTCCTCCTCCCTCTCCCTCTCTCCCTCCCTCTCTCCCTCTCTCTCTCTCCCTCTCCCTCTAACCCCCTCCCTCTCTCCCTCTCTCTCTCCCTCTCTCCCTCTCTCTCTCCCTCTCTCTCCCTCTCCCTCTCTCCCTCCCTCTCCCTCTCCCTCTCACTCCCTCCCTCTTCCTCACCCCTTCCCTCTCCCTCTCTTCCTCTCTCTCTCTCACCCCCTCCCGCTTCCTCTCTCCCTCTCTCCCTCTCTCTCTCCCTCTCCCTCTCCCCTCTCACCCCCTCTCCCTCTCTCCCCCTCCCTCTCCCTCTCTCCCTCTTCCTCTCTCCGTCTCTCTCTCTCTCTCCCTCTCTCTCTCTCACCCCTTCCCTCTCCCTCTCACCCCCTCCCTCTCTCTCTCTCACCCCTTCCCTCTCCCTCTCTTCCTCTCTCTCTCTCACCCCTTCCCTCACCCCCTCTCCCTCTCTCTCTCTCTCACCCCTTCCCTCACCCCCTCTCCCTCTCTCTCTCTCTCTCCCTCTCTCTCTCTCACCCCTTCCCTCTCCCTCTCACCCCCTCCCTCTCTCCCTCTCTCTCTCTCCCTCTCTCCCCCTCCCTCTCTCCCTCTTCCTCTCTCCCTCTCTCTCTCTCCCCCTCTCCCTCTCTCCCTCTCCCTCTCTCTCTCACCCTCTCCCTCTCCTTCTCTCTCCCTCTCTCCAGTCTTTTCCCCCTGACCTCCCCTCTTTGCTTTGACGTCACTTCCTCTTTGGTTCATGTCGCTGCTAAAGCTCTTTATTACTCAAAGTAAATGGACAGTACTTATAGTGAGCTGCAGTATCTGTACAGTGTGGTACAGTCACTTGGACTTGAGTAATACGTCCCGTCTGTGAGACAAAAAGAGAGCATGATGTTCAGGTGGGAACAACTGTGGACGTTGGCACTGAAACTCACTGCACGCATGGAAGCAGTTCCTGCAAACAGCTTCTCTAATCTTTTAAAGTAACTAGTGGACGAAGACGTTCAGACATCGATAAAGAAACCGCATGACAAGCTGCTCTGCTCAACATGACTCATAAAGTATCGATCCTTTGGCTCCATGTGTTCCATGTTGCCCTCTGAAGCCTGGGTACAAAACATGACAGAGTGTAAGCTCCGCTGTGATCCTAATTAAACCTCGGGGACCCGGGCTCAGGTAATAAGGACTCGACTCGGACTTGAACACTGGGGACTCGAGACTCGACTCGGACTCGAGGTTTGGTGACTCGACTACAACACTGACGTATGTATATCAACACAATAGTATCTCAGTATTCACAGTGTTTAGAGATCCACGCAGGCAGAAGAAGCTGTGAGTTTTAGAACTTCTCTCACTTAGACACCGCCTGATGTTTGTGATCTCAGATCAGCTGATCTGCACATGAACTTGTTGAGATATCTGCTGACGATGATCGACTCGTCTAAACTTACAGAAGGAGTCATGAGCTGAGCCTCTGAGAATCACTGTGCACGAATGAGAGCAGGAAGTGGATTCATTGATAACTTCTAATGTCTTACCAGGTTCTCAGCACAGATAGCAGTGTGCGTGTGTGTGTGTGTGTGTGTGTGTGCGTGTGTGTGTGCGTGTGTGTGTGTGTGTGTATGTGCGTGCGTGTGTGTATGTGCGTGTGTGTGTGTGTGTTCATGTGTGTGCTCAAGGCAGCTGCAATCAGTGGCTAACGCTGTGGAATGCACTTCCGCCCTCTCAGCCAATCATTAATCTGTATTTACTCAGTGTAGCTCTGGCCGTGAGAAATCACCTCTCCACCTAAGTGTGTGTGTGTGTGTGTGTGTGTGTGTGCGTGTGTGTGTGTGCAGTCAGACTGGTTTGTCAGAGAGGAACAGAGAACGTCTCAGTCGAAACTCTGCTGCACATAAACACACGGAGTGATTGAGTGTCGTCTGCACTCTATGTCCCGCCTGAGTCTGTGAAGGTGAAGGGCCACGGCTTATCACACACTCTGACTGTGTGTGTGTGCACATGCATGTGTGTGTGTGCGCGTGTGTGTGTTTGAGAAAACACAGAGCAGCTCCTGGGACAGCTCTGGCTCTGTGTTTTGGCTCCATCAGACTGAGGGAGGAGGTCTGGTGGACTCTGCAGACACTCTGGAGATGGCGCTGACCAGATGGTGATGTAGAGTCACCTGAGAAGATCAAAGGTTTTATACAACCAAATATCCTTGTTCACAAACAGCTTTAGAGGCTGATGAGCATTAAAGATGAACTTATGCGATAAGATCACTATATTTAAATTTTCCAACCGTGACCCTATTATATTTTATTTTACTCCATTCATAAAACTGTTGTTTTTACCTCACAGAACACAGGAGATGAGCTGCTGTGCTGCTGCATGGACCTGTGAGTCTGTGTGGTTTACAGCTTTTAAAGGTTTTGGTTGGCAAAAACAACAACAACAACACGCATGCATGCACGCACGCACACACACACACACGCACACAACAAGTAACCTGAGGTCATGATGCAGCCTGTCTCTCTGTCTCTGTCTGTCTCTCCATGCAGCTGGATTCAGGTCAACGTGTGAAGCTTCAGGAGCAGATCCCTCTGAGGTTCTCTCAAACTCTGCTCCCCTCCTGCTCCCTGCAAGATACGGCACACATTTAGCATGTCTGTATTTCCCTGGCTCTGTCCGGTCTGATTTAAAGTAAATGACCTTGTTTTGTTCAGTTTGTAATGGCAGCAGCCATCCAGCTTATCTGAGCAGAGAGACAAAGAGCGGTGAGCTTTAGAGGGGCTGGAGGGCGGATTACTCAGAGGAAGGCTAGCTGTTTCCCCTAGTTTACAGTCTTTGTGCTAAGCTAAGCTAAAAGCAGCAGGCTGTATCTATATGTGTTCCGTCACTGTGAGATGCTGTGTGCTGTTTATTTATTTATCTGAAAATTTCATTCATTTATACTGTAAATACATGAGTGTTACGAACAGCGTACTCCACCTCCAGAAAACAAAAGGTGTATTTTTCACTACATCAAATAATTATTGTATCCCTGTTATGTGTAATATTCAATACCTCGTTGTTACTGACACGATGCACGTTCAGTGACCTGCAGTCAGCTTCCTGTTAATCTCACCCTGTTGTTTGTCTAAAACAGTGACATGAAACTGAACATGAGTGTTTGGCATTTCACGAGTTATACACCTTTGATTTGTCCTGTTAACTATATCAGTTATTATTGGCTAAATTTAACACAGTTTTTCAGAATACATAAGTTACGATCATAGATCATGTCAGCTGCTGAAGCCATTTGGCAAGCTAGCTAACTACAAGATCCACTAATATAGTATTTTTCTAGCCATGACATTAGCGCGCAAGCGAGCTAAGGTTAGCCAGTTAGCTGTAACTTAGCTACAGTGCATGGATCTGATGATGGTTGCTTTTTAATGTTGGCTAATTAAGAAATTTACGAACAATACGCAAGTCAACATCAGCCAGATCTGCCCTGCAGTCTGGATGAATCAGCTGACATTATCCAATGAAGACAGCAGTTTCTTTGGATAGCTACTTAGTAATTCATCCTTGTTAGCAAGGAAGCTCATGTTAGCTTAAAAAACAAATGTTGTCTGTAGTTTTCCATCAGTCACATTTCAGTTTGTCCACGTCTACGCTACATAAACCTTTCTTCCTTTGTGTTCCATTGTGACTCTTTGTTCGGATTAACTTTAACGTTAACTAATGTTGCACTCCATGTCTAAGCTAACGTTAACTAATATTGCACTCCGTGTCTAAGCTAACGGTAACTAATATAGCACTCCATGTCTAAGCTAACGTTAGCTGATGTTGCACTCCATGTCTAAGCTAACATTAACTAATGTAGCACTCCATGTCTAAGCTAACGTTAGCTGATGTTGCACTCCATGTCTAAGCTAACATTAACTAATATAGCACTCCATGTCTAAGCTAACGTTAGCTGATGTTGCACTCCCTGTCTAAGCTAACATTAACTAATGTAGCACTCCATGTCTAAGCTAACGTTAGCTGATGTTGCACTCCATGTCTAAGCTAACATTAACTAATGTAGCACTCCATGTCTAAGCTAACGTAGCTGATGTTGCACTCCATGTCTAAGCTAACATTAACTAATGTTGCACTCCATGTCTAAGCTAACGTTAGCTGATGTTGCACTCCACGTCTAAGCTAACGGTAACTAATATAGCACTCCATGTCTAAGCTAACGTTAGCTGATGTTGCACTCCAAGTCTAAGCTAACATTAACTAATGTAGCACTCCATGTCTAAGCTAATGTTAGCTGATGTTGCACTCCACGTCTAAGCTAACGGTAACTAATGTAGCACTCCATGTCTAAGCTTATGTTAGCTGATGTTGCACTCCATGTCTAAGCTAACATTAACTAATGTAGCACTCCATGTCTAAGCTAATGTTAGCTGATGTTGCACTCCACGTCTAAGCTAACGGTAACTAATGTAGCACTCCATGTCTAAGCTTACGTTAGCTAATGTTGCACTCCATGTCTAAGCTAACGTTAACTATTGTAGCACACCATGTCTAAGCTAACGTTAAGTAATGCAGCACTCCATGTCTAAGCTGACATTAACTTATGTAGCACTCCATGTCTAAACTAACGTTAACTAATGTAGCACTCCATGTCTAAGCTAACGTTAATTAATGTAGCACTCCATGTCTAAGCTAACGTTAATTAATGCAGCACTCCATGTCTAAGCTAACGTAGCTGATGTTGCACTCCATGTCTAAGCTAACGTTAACTAATGTAGCACTCCATGTCTAAGCTAACGTTAATTAATGTAGCACTCCATGTCTAAGCTAACGTTAATTACTGCAGCACTCCATGTCTAAGCTAACGTAGCTGATGTTGCACTCCATGTCTAAGCTAACGTTAACTAATGTAGCACTCCATGTCTAAGCTAACGTTAACTAATGTTGCACTCCATGTCTAAGCTAACGTTAACTAATGTTGCACTCCATGTCTAAGCTTACTTTAACTAATGTAGCACTCCATGTCTAAGCTTACGTTAACTAATGTTGCACTCCATGTCTAAGCTAACATTAACTAATGTAGCACTCCATGTCTCAGCTTACGTTAACTAATGTTGCACTCCATGTCTAAGCTAACGTTAATTAATGTAGCACTCCAAGTCTAAGCTAACGTAGCTGATGTTGCACTCCATGTCTAAGCTAACGTTAACTAATGTAGCACTCCATGTCTAAGCTAACGTTAACTTATGTAGCACTCCATGTCTAAGCTAAAGTTAACTATTGTAGCACTCCATGTCTAAGCTAACGTTAACTAATGTAGCACTCCATGTCTAAGCTAACGTTAACTAATGTTGCACTCCATGTCTAAGCTTCGTTAACTAATGTAGCACTCCATGTCTAAGCTAAAGTTAACTAATGTTGCACTCCAGGTCTAAGCTAAAGTTAACTAATGTTGCACTCCATGTCTAAGCTAAAGTTAACTAATGTTGCACTCCATGTCTAAGCTAAAGTTAACTAATGTTGCACTCCAGGTCTAAGCTAAAGTTAACTAATGTTGCACTCCATGTCTAAGCTTACGTTAACTAATGTTGCACTCCAGGTCTCAGCTAAAGTTAACTAATGTTGCACTCCATGTCTAAGCTTACGTTAACTAATGTAGCACTCCATGTCTCAGCTAAAGTTAACTAATGTTGCACTCCATGTCTAAGCTTACGTTAACTAATGTTGCACTCCAGGTCTAAGCTAAAGTTAACTAATGTTGCACTCCATGTCTAAGCTAAAGTTAACTAATGTAGCACTCCATGTCTCAGCTAAAGTTAACTAATGTAGCACTCCATGTCTAAGCTAACTTTAACTAATGTTGCACTCCATGTCCGAGCTAACATTAACTAATGTTGCACTCCATGTCTAAGCTAACTAATGTTGCACTCCATGTCTAAGCTAACTAATGTTGCACTCCATGTCTAAGCTAACGTTAATTAATGCAGCACTCCATGTCTAAGCTAACGTAGCTGATGTTGCACTCCGTGTCTAAGCTAACGTTAACTAATGTAGCACTCCATGTCTAAGCTAACGTTAACTATTGTAGCACTCCACGTCTAAGCTAACGTTAACTAATGTAGCACTCCATGTCTAAGCTTTGTTAACTAATGTAGCACTCCATGTCTCAGCTAACGTTAACTAATGTTTCACTCAAGGTCTAAGCTAAAGTTAACTAATGTTGCACTCCAGGTCTAAGCTAAAGTTAACTAATGTTGCACTCCATGTCTAAGCTTACGTTAACTAATGTAGCACTCCATGTCTCAGCTAAAGTTAACTAATGTAGCACTCCATGTCTCAGCTAAAGTTAACTAATGTTGCACTCCATGTCTAAGCTTACGTTGACTAATGTAGCACTCCATGTCTCAGCTAAAGTTAACTAATGTAGCACTCCATGTCTAAGCTAACTTTAACTAATGTTGCACTCCATGTCTAAGCTAACATTAACTAATGTTGCACTCCATGTCTAAGCTAACGTTAACTAATGTTGCACTCCATGTCTATGTTAACTAATGTTGCACTCCATGTCTAAGCTAACTAATGTTGCACTCCATGTCTAAGCTAACGTTAACTAATGTTGCACTCCATGTCTATGTTAACTAATGTTGCACTCCATGTCTAAGCTAACTAATGTTGCACTCCATGTCTAAGCTAACGTTAACTAATGTTGCACTCCATGTCTATGTTAACTAATGTAGCACACTGTTGGTGCTGTTGGAGAGCAATCTGTTACAATCTGTTTCCATTTTGGCAACACAGAGCGATTATTATGTGCAGACTGCTTCACACAGTACGATTAATTAAAGGTTTAAACAATAAATAAACAAACAGGGCCCAGTGAGAGCCTGTCAGTTTTCAGGCTGTCTCTAACCCTTTCAGTCTCCTCTGCCTGAGCTCAGAGCAGGTGTAACTGTTTCAGCTGTTAGAAATAAACGCTGCGTTTAAGTGTGTCAGAATGTCTCAGCTCCCATTACTGAACGCACGAAGAGTCTCTTCTCTTAAACACGCCTGCAGACTGACGTGAACTCAAACAGGCACAGAGGAAGTCGTTCAGGTGTAATGGTCCTAAATGAGCGAGCTAACTGGCACTAATTACCCATTGTACATGTGTGTGTATGTGCATGAAAGTCTGTGTGTGTCAGAGTCTGACAGAGGGCTACCATAACACAGCTGTGTGTCTTCGTCTTCATATCCGGACTGAATGAGTCTTTTTATGAATATTTCTGCTCACGTCCTCGTCATGGTCTGTCTGTAGAGTGTGAGATGAAGAGGAGGAAAGACGGACGTCACTCAGACTCTCACACACTTTCACTGAGCTCATCACAAACCCTCTCTCTCTGTCTGATGGTTAGCTGTGGGTGTGTGATGTCACAGAGGAGGAGGATGTTTGCTTTGACGTGCGCCGCCCTCAGCTTGTGTGTGTGTGTGTGTGTGTGTGTATTGACGTGGTTTCGAGATGGGACATATTTGTGTGTGTGAGTGTAAGTGTGTGTGTCAGTGGTTTTGAGCAGCAGAGAAGTGAAACCAGTGAAGTCTCAAAGGTAGAAGCACCCCGCCTCACCGAGACTCACAGAGACTGACTGCTTAATGTTTAACGCAACAAATTAATTAAGTCTAATTTTCAAAACATTTTCTCAGGCCTGGCCCACACTGACAGATGTTTCAAATCCTAACCACTGTTAAAATGTGAGAGAGCCACACATGACGACAGATAGTGTCGAACAAACTGTGGATGAAGTGGTGGAGACGGCGTGAACACTGGCTGGACGTCTTTAGACTGTCCTGTTCACACACTCTGAGGCGGTCCTGTTCATACACTCTGAGGCGGTCCTGGTCCTGTTCACACGCTCTGAGGCGGTCCTGTTCACACACTCTGAGGCGGTCCTGGTCCTGTTCACACACTCTGAGGCGGTCCTGTTCACACACTCTGAGGCGGTCCTGGTCCTGTTCAGACACTCTGAGGCAGTCCAGTCACACACTCTGAGGCGGTCCTGTTCACACACTCTGAGGCGGTCCTGGTCCTGTTCACACACTCTGAGGCAGTCCAGTCACACACTCTGAGGCGGTCCTGTTCACACACTCTGAGGCGGTCCTGGTCCTGTTCACACGCTCTGAGGCGGTCCTGTTCACACACTCTGAGGCGGTCCTGGTCCTGTTCACACACTCTGAGGCGGTCCTGTTCACACGCTCTGAGGCGGTCCTGTTCACACACCCTGAGACGGTCCAGTCACACACTCTGAGGCGGTCCTGTTCACACGCTCTGAGGCGGTCCTGTTCACACACCCTGAGGCAGTCCTGGTCCTGTTCACACGCTCTGAGGCGGTCCAGTCACACGCTCTGAGGCGGTCCTGTTCACACACTCTGAGGCGGTCCTGTTCACACGCTCTGAGGCGGTCCTGTCCTGTTCTGAGGTGTGTTTGACGGGAGCTGCCTGATGGGATGTGATGACAGACTGTTTTCTGTCATTAAAGGACTGACAGTGAGACCTCCTCCTGCTCCCTCCCTGAGGAGGAGATGTGCTGCCAGCTTCTCCTCCTCCTGCCTGAGGTCCAGGTTTTATAGAGAACAAACGGAGCGAAGGGTTTGATGGGCTGCTGAAAGATGGATTAATGAGTGTGTTTGTGGAGGTGTAGCAGGAGCTGTTCACGTGTAACATTAGCACGTATTAAAAACACAACACATCATTATGTGGCTGAGACACACAAACACGCTGAGCGCACAGTGTTCACGTGTTCGCCTGTGTACTCACACGAGTCTGTGTGCACCTGAGAGCTGTTTCTCTTCCTCCTGACACGTCCTGAAGCTCTCTCCAAACTTCCTGTCTGACAAGGCGGAGGTTATCAGTAGGCCCCGCCCCTTTTATACCCTCACGGGTCCATGCAGCTGTTTCCTCTGATG
>NW_027211715.1:512500-520000 GCF_022749685.1 Semicossyphus pulcher
CAGGGCGCCGCGTGCCGTTTACCTCAGACCTGCATGTACAACTTCTGTGTGTGTGCGTGTGTGTGTGTGTGTGTGTGTGCGTGTATGTGTGTGTGCGTATAACAGAGCAGTCCTGTAACTGTAGTGTGTGACAAACACACTACAGTTACAGGACACACTGTGAGCCGTGTGGTGTCTTTGACTGACAGCATGGCTTGTGTGTGCGTGTGCGTGTGCGTGTGTGTGTGTGTGTGTGTCTGTGTGTGTGAAACTGTCACCACACACACCACGCACACACACGCATACACACACACACACACACACACACAAAGCAGTGGCCTCATTTAAATAAACACTTTCTCCACAGAACACACTGAGGTTTATTTAAAAAGCTGGGGAAACACGTCTCTGACTCCAGGACCATCAGCACCGGCTCCCCTCAAGGCTGCGTTCTTCCCCCTCTGCTCTTCTCCCTGTACACCAACAGCTGCGCCTCCAGTCATCAGTCCGTCAAGCTCCTGAAGCTCGCGGACGACACCACCCTCATTGGACTCATCTCTGGTGGGGACGAGTCTGCCTACAGGTGGGAGATTGACCACCTGCTGACCTGGTGTGGTGAGAACAACCTGGAGCTTAATGCTCTGAGGACAGTGGAGATGGTTGTGGATTTTAGGAAGACAGCAGCCACACCCGCCCCTATCACCATCAGCGAATCCATTGTTTCCACTGTGGAGTCTTTCCGCTTCCTGGGGACCATCATCAGCCAGGACCTCAGGTGGGAGCTGAACATCGGCTCCCTCATCAAAAGGGACAGCAGAGGATGTACTTCCTGCTGCAGCTGAAGAAGTTCAACCTGCCAAAGACAATGATGGTGCACTTCTACACCGCCATCTCCAGGACCTGCACACCACCCTGAGGCGTGCAGGTAAGATCGAGGCCGACCCCTCTCACCCCACTCACAGTCTCTTTGAGACCCTCCCCTCTGGCAAGAGGCTGCGCTCCATCAGGACCAAAACCTCTTGACACAGGAACAGCTTCTTCCCCTCTGCTGCCAGCCTCGTCAACAAGGCCCCGACAACACCCCACCCCCCCACGTGACACGGACTCTCATCCAGCCCGTCAGTCACTCAACACCTAACGAGTGTTAAGTCTCTAATTCAGACTTTGTGTTACATTAATGCACACTGGACTTCATATTGTCTATACGCTGCACTATTTTTAAACTAATACTGTAAGCTCTTTGCACTGTTCAATATCCTGCACGCCTGTACAGTTTTTAATCACACATGTTGTACATATTTTGTACTATTTGTAAATACGTTTTGCTTTTTATATTTTTATTCTTATTCTATTTAAGTCTTTTACTTATTCTTATTCAGACGCGGTGACTCATAGATGAGCGATGTGTCATCACTGTCGTCACTAACACATGAAGATGGTAAGAATGAGCATCATCAGAGAGCGATACAAGCACACTCAGCAACACTTTTCCTGTTTTATTTTGAAATCTAACATCTCCTGTCATTTCACTTCCTGCCTTCATGTGTCTCCAGAAACCAGCGCCTGTCTATCCTTTGTTTGGCCTCCTCTGCTGTTAGATTGTCTTTGTTATCTTTAGTGTGCAGGTCACTTTCCACAGTTTTGTTCTTCGTGGTTTGACTGTCAGATATTTGGATCTCTGCCTTTCCCCATATGTCTGCAGTCTCCGCCTGCCTCACAGAGTTTGACCCTCTTTATGTCGGTAAACTCCACCTGTTCATCTCTGACTCTTTGGCCGGAGATATTCTTGCTTTTTAACCTCGCGTTCTCGTACACAACCGCCTGCCTCATGTTCACACACTTGTCTACTGCGTGTGTTACTGGAGGATACCTCTAGAGGGCGCACCAGAGAGCTCAGGCTGTATGTAACTACCGTATGTGCGGGATGTAAACAACAGACATGGAGACGCTCGAGGAGGTTACTGTGATGTTCGCTCTGAGGTCACAGCAGAAACAGCTTCTGTGTGTTCAGACCGAACACGCCGTCTGCTCCGTCCCCGCTCCGTCTCTCCAACATGTTCCTCCGTGCTCGGACGTAACGCTCCCGGACTTGTTCCCGTTTAGTTTTGCAGGTTTCCGCGTCGACTTCTAAAACAGAACTTATCTGTCTGCAGCTGTTTGACAGCATGTTTGTCTCTGTGCAGCGGCAGCGACACATCGTACAGATGTGGATCATTGAGGACTTGGTCTATCAGTGTGTTCAGAACATTGTTGTCCCTGCTGCTGTGTCGACCCTGTCACACCCCCTCTGCCTCTACACTGCCCCTACTGCTCATGTGCAGACTGCAGCTTGTATATGTGTAGCGTTCATCCAAACAGACGCAGGGAACGTGCGGCAGCCATCATGCACACCTGAAGTATATCTCCTGCTTCAGTGTATCTGCTACCTTCTGTTTCTGCACACGCACACACGCACACACACACACTCACACGCACACACACAAACAAACTCACACGCACACACACACACACACACACACACTCACACACACACACACGCACACACACACACACACACACACACACACACACACACACACACACACGCACACACACACACACACACACACACACACACGCACACACGCACACACACACACACACACTCACACGCACACACACGCACACACACACACACACGCACACACGCACACACACACACACTCAGCCCCGCCCCCCACCTGCAGTAAAACCCCAGAGATTCACTGAAGGACTAAACAGGAAACCCCCCCCCCCCATCCCACGCACACACACACACACGCACACGCACACACACACACACACACACACACACACACACACAGGTTTACAGACAGAGCAGAAATAGCTCATAATAATAATAGGGGTATTACCTCTCTCTCTTCTCTCTGCTTCTTTTTCTCTTTCACTTTTTGTGTTCACTTTGTCTTTAACATGAAAACCTGAACACACACACACACACACACACACACTCACACACACACACGTTTCTATGCTCAGAGTGTGTGTGGAGGTGCAGGTGGAGTAAAGGTCAGGAGTTCCTGGCCTCTGTTTACTGACACTGTGTCACCTCCAACAGCACATGGGGGGGGTTCCCCTCAGAGATCGGGGGGGGGGGGGGGTAGTTGGGGGGGGGGGGGGGTTACACTCTGTCCCCTGACATTTGCACGAGTGTCAGTGTGAGGGGTTTCCCTGAGAACATGCTGTGAATCATGAGCGAGGCTGTCAGCAGAGAGCGGCTGCATGTCCTCACAGCTGAGGGCCGGAGGTTGGGGGGCGGAGGGGGGTTGAGTCTGGGGCGGTGGGGGGAAAGGTTAGCTGGGAAAACACCTGAGGAGGTTTTGTGGTTCAGGATGCAACATTTACAGAAATGTTGATTAATAAGCATCGTCCCTGTAAAACGAAATAAACACATGTACAGAACTAAGACGAGAAACAGCAACAATGATCCCGAGCTGCATCCAGGCGACGCTGAGCCCGCTACATGACCCAGAGCAACATTACATTACAACAACATTAAAGTCCAATCTGTTTCACTGAGCTCTGCAGCCGGCTGTACGATGAACTGCTGGAACATCTACATGAACCTGCAGGTCCTGTTGGACTCATCAGAATGTTTTCTGCTGTTTTTCTCGCTCATCACATTTAGTCGTCTCCATCTCATGAAAGGAGCTGAAGCGTTTGAAGAAGACGATGATTCAGCGGTTCCAGCTCAAAGTTCCTCGAGCGTTGAAGGATTTGCGTGTGATGTCAGCAGACATGAAAGTGCTGCGTTCAGGAGACGATGGTGCCAACGCAGAGCGCCGACGTCACCACAGATGCTCAGAGGACTCACACGAGCTGCTGATTGAAATGAGGACTGCGAGCCTTGGTCTGATGAGACCCAAACTACTGTGTGTGTAATGTGTACTCTCTGACCAAAGACTGTATGCAGGAAGTGGGCGGGGCCACAGTGACATCACCCTGTGGTTTGTGGAGCACTGTTTGGAATATTGTGAATTTGTCCATGCCGCCATCTTGTTTTTGTGTCTATCCTGCTTTATATTGACCTGTCAATCACAGGCAGTGTTGTGACCAAGTCATCTTTGTTCAAGTCTCAAGTCACTTTTCCTTGGTCAAGTCAGGTCGAGTCACTTTTTTCCACCCCAGATCCAGGCCTCTGACCTGTAGCATCCGGTCTTTATGAAGAGGAAACACAAGGTGTTAGCAGCTCCTCTAATAATGATATCATTGGTCAGTTTATAACCTGTTCACAAAGTATGACAGTGAATTGTATCTGTGTTGTCTCGGCACAGACGCAGCCATGATGATGGTCTGCTCTCAGACCGTGTTCAGTAGTAACGAGTACGACTGATGAGGCTCTCTTTGGGGGCTTTGATGTTGCGTGTTGCCATAGCGAGGAGTTTGACTGACAGCCAGTCATCCAATCATGACAATCACATGCCGGGGAGCTTTTTGAGTCGTCCAATCATGACTCCCGTTTTTGCTGACATTCAAATTCATGAACACACGCAAGTCGTCCAAGTCATCAGGCCTCAAGTCCAAGTCGAGTCTCAAGTCATTTACTTTTTGTCAAGTCAAGTCCCAAGTCATCAAAACAGTGACTCGAGTCGACTCGAGTCCAAGTCCACATCTCTGATCACAGGTAGCCCCGCCCTAAACCCCGCCCCCCCCCATCTGAAGAAGACTTAAACTCGTGTCCTCTGACGGTCCGAGACGAGACTCGTGCTGCTTCCTGCTTCAGCGTGATGTCGAGGCTGCAGCTCGTCTGCTTCGTCATGATGTCTGACGGACACTCCCCCCCCGCTGCTCTCTGCGTCAGGCCATCTGTCTGCAGGAACGCCGTCTATTTCCAGCAGAGGAGGAAGAGGAGGGTGAGGAAGAGGAGTGTGGGGTTTCCTTTGGAAGCTCCCAGTCAGACATCTGCTGCCATCACTCCATCACCCCCTCCTCACCCTCTCTCTCCTGCCCCTCTCTCCATCTGTGTCAGTCGGCTTTTTGTGGCGAGCTGCAGCTCACTGAATAATTCAAGGACGGACTAATAGATTAAGTCCCTGCAGAGGAGGAGGAGGAGGAGGAGGAGGAGGAGGATTAGACAGGAGCTGGGGGGAATTGATGGCGAGGCAGCAGGGTGGGTGGTGGTGTTAACTGAGCAAGGAGGAGGGGAGAGTGGGCAGAGTGTCACATGACCATGGGGAGATCCCTGAGCTGACGGGTCACATGACTGACTGGAAGGAGAGTGATTCCCAGAAGTGACGTGAGCTGTCCTCCTGTCCTTAACACAGATTACAGCAGAGTCACATGACCTCTCTACGTCACATTTAACCCTCTGACAGCCGGGAGCGCTGCGAGCAGAGCGGCGGGTTCAGAGGAGATCAGAGGAGTTCTGATGTGTTTAAAGATGTGAACACGTTTAAATTAGACCGCTCTCTCTCGGGACTCAGTGACAGCCCCATTATTTGTTTAGTTCTTTGCCTTAGTGCACACCCCACACACCTCACACACCTCACACACCCCACACACCTCACACACCTCACACACCCCACACACCCCACACACCTCACACACCCCACACACCTCACAGTACCTGTAAACTTGTCACTTAGTTGAAGTTCTTTTTGTAATAAATGATTTCATTTACTTTTGGCAGCTGTGTGTAGCTTAGATAAACAGTGAGACGTCCTCCTCGGTCAGCTCCTCTCTTGTCCCTCTGAAGACACAACAACAGATGAGAGCTGACATGTACGACTTGTTATCGACACGTGTGAGTAAAAGGTTGAAGTGTTGTGTTCTGCATCTCAGATGTACGTCGCTTTGGACACAAGCGTCTGCTAAATGAAAGTGGAACATGAAACCAAAGTGATGATGGATACTGTAAACAGCACAGTTCACCTCCACTGTTTTCACCAAACAGGAAGTGAAGGAGTAACGTGGTAACTGTGCACATGTGGACTCTCCTCAGGCTTCATGGGTGTTTGACACTCAGTCCTCACAGCTGGTGCTAAGGCTGGTCGGGACTCCCTGAAAACAGGGTATGTCGCCGATGCCTTACGTCCTGCGTCGCGTGTCGTGTGTCTGATGCGTGTTCTCTCATTCATCTCATCAAGCTAGCAAAACCGTAACCGACAAAGTCGTTTATTATCCTACTTTTTTAAAGATGAAACCTACAGGAGAGCTCACGCCTGATCGTAACGTCAAACTGATGATCTTTTCTGTCTTTGTGATCACTGATTTACAGAGACGCACTCAGATTCAGCTCATTGTCCTGCTGGCACGGCTACGACTGTGACTCCACCTCCTGCAGAGTTTCAAATCAATCACATTTTATTTGTATAGCTCCAAATCATAACCAGAGTTATCTGGAGACACTCTACAGACAGAGCAGGTCTCGACCGACTTTTTGTTCTGTTATTTAAAGAGAGGCCCAACATGAATCACCATGAGTAGCACTTAGCAACATTTGGCACATTGGCAGAAAAACTTCCTTTAACAGGCAGAAACCTCGAGCAGAACCAGACTCATGTTGAACAGCCATCTGAAGAGACTGGATGGGCCGAACATGGGACAGAAGGAGATGCAGGATAGAGACAGGCAAAGAGAGCAACAACAACATATGTCCTTGTTACAACAACAACAGACACATACTGATGGTTACAATGCCAATAATAGTGGTAGACTAGGGTGAAGATTGGCTAAATAAATGAATAAATAAATAAATAAATAAATTAGCGAGAGAAGCAGAGTAATGATAAAGGCTGAGGTAATCGTAATTGTAACAGTTGAAGTCAACAGGTCTACTATTAGCATTAGCAGCAACAATAATGATACTATGGGGAAGGCTGAAACACAGAGAGAGTCAGAGAGAGAGAGAGAGAGAGAGGAGCTTGGTGTGTCAGATCCCCCCGGCAGTCTAAACCTATAGCAGCATAACTCTGGGCTGGTCCAAGCCTGAGCCAGTCCTAACTATAAGCTTTATCAAAGAGGAAAGTTTGAACTCTTAAAAGAAGAGAGGGTGTCTGCCTCCCGGACCTTGACTGGTAGATTGTTCCAGAGGAGGGGGGCCTGGTAATTGAAGGCTCTACCTCCAACACTACTCTTAGAGACTTTAGGTACCACAAGCAGGCCTGCATCCTTGGAGCGCAATGTGACTGTGGTAGATGACTTCTACCTGACTGCTGACACATTCTCAGATTGACCATCAGAACGTCATAATGGAAAATATCAACAACTAAAGAAGGCTAAAATATGTTGCTACTTAGATTAAATTATGTCCTACAACAAACGCAGTCCAACGGGGGTCTCTGATGTCAGTGTGGCATCCTGCAGCGACAGATGCCCTGCCCAGATGAGCTTACAGGGCAGTTAGCTTCCATGGACACACGAGGTGTGACTCACTTTGTTGACAAACTGCTGAAGTTGGGGTTGTAGCATTTAACCCACGTTATCAATACACTGGGGTAACTTCGTTCTCTATAGCCCCATGGGGCTAATGTTACCAAAGGC
>NW_027211715.1:525000-532500 GCF_022749685.1 Semicossyphus pulcher
GGCTGAATTCACTGCTTCATCTACATCAGTAAAACCAGAGTTTGGACCAGCAGCATGAGGTCTCTGTGGTGAACTCTTTTTGACTGCAGGAGCTGAGTCTGTTGATCATGCTAACACTTCAGAGCATCATGTAGCATAGCATTCATAGCTTTGAGAACAAACAGGTGATCTCAACTTACGTAGCATGTGTATGCTAACTGCTAACTATGATAAAGACAGCTAAACATTATTGATTACTGATTTTTACTATTTTAAATATCCGTGCACGTGTTGTGAGTTCCTCTCAGGCCTCTGCTCTCGACTCTCTGTGCAGTAAAATGCATATAGAAGAAGCAGAGTGACGCAGAGGGAGTTTCTGTGTGACATGAAAAACAAACCCTGTAAAATAGAGACACTGATGTGGCTGCAGAGTCAGAGAAACATCCATGACACGTTCTGTGGAAACGAGAGACTTAAAGGGAACAAGGCAGAGAGAGGTTTGGCCACAGAAAGCCCCCTGTGGGGGGTGGTGGTGGTGGGGGGGGGCTGGTAAAAATAGACTTAACAAACATTTTGCCGACTGGAGTTTGTTTTAAATTTGGACTTGAAAATGTCCCAGGAATGCCACGCGGCTCAGCTCTGCTCAGACTGCTGACGTGTCCCGCAGTGGGCGGGTCGTCCCCCTCACAGAGAGCTCTAATCTCCTGTGTCTGTGGGACATTAGTGTAGCATAGCATGACCTGGCATTACATTGCTAACCAGGACAGGTTTTGGTTTGCCAGAAAGACTAAGCTCACAGTGAGGATAGCTGAGCGGCTTTATGTTTGTTGCTGATGAACAGCGAGGTCTTTTCATAAGACAGAACATCTCAGCTGCTTCCTCTCCTCTGGATGAAGTGTCCTCGTGGCCGTCATCAGACATCAGCGTATGAACAGTGATTTTCAGCATTTCATGACTGAAACCAGAGAAGAAGCAGCGTCACCCCCCCACCCCCCCCATGTCTGTCTCCGTCTCCCTCCTTCAGTTTGATTCACACTGTTTTCATGTTCTTTCACTTTAATATGCAGGATGAATCTGTTTTCATGCTTCACTGGACAATCGTCTTCTGACTGACTGAGTGTGAAGAGTTTCTCCTTCATCCTCCCTCCTCCTCTCAGCTGCAGACTTTCTTCAGCCTCGGACTTCCCCGTGAGTCTGAGCGTTTTCTGTCTGTCTCTGTAGGAAGCAGCCAAACACAGCAGCTCTGACACATGAAAACACCAGCAGAGAGAAGCCAGTGATGCTCCAACACTTCACACAGAGCCTCTGCTGTCATCCTGCAGCAGCTTCAGCTTCCTCAGACGCTCGCTGCAGCTTTGTTTACTTCCTGTTTTACACCATGGCTTCATCAACGCCCTCTAACTGTTACTGCAGATTATAACATACAACTATTTATAGAACAGTAACAGATTACTACTCTCTGTAACAGATTACTCCTCTCACTGTAACAGATTACTCCTCTCACTGTAGCAGATTACTCCTCTCTCTAACAGATTACTCCTCTCTGTAACAGATTACTCCTCGCACTGTAACCTCTCACTGTAACAGATTACTCCTCTCTGTAACAGATTACTCCTCGCACTGTAACCTCTCACTGTAACCGATTACTCCTCTCTGTAACATATTACTCCTCTCTGTAACAGATTACTCCTCTCACCTCTCACTGTAACAGATTACTCCTCTCTGTAACAGATTACTCCTCTCTGTATCAGATTACTCCTCGCACTGTAACCTCTCACTGTAACAGATTACTCCTCTCTGTAACAGATTACTCCTCGCACTGTAACCTCTCACTGTAACAGATTACTCCTCTCTGTAACAGATTACTCCTCGCACTGTAACCTCTCACTGTAACCGATTACTCCTCTCTGTAACATATTACTCCTCTCTGTAACAGATTACTCCTCTCACCTCTCTCTGTAACCGATTACTCCTCTCACCTCTCTGTGTAACAGATTACTCCTCTCTGTATCAGATTACTCCTCGCACTGTAACCTCTCACTGTAACAGATTACTCCTCTCTGTAACAGATTACTCCTCGCACTGTAACCTCTCACTGTAACCGATTACTCCTCTCTGTAACATATTACTCCTCTCTGTAACAGATTACTCCTCTCACCTCTCTCTGTAACCGATTACTCCTCTCACCTCTCTGTGTAACAGATTACTCCTCTCACCTCTCACTGTAACAGATTACTCCTCTCTGTAACAGATTACTCCTCTCACCTCTCTCTGTAACCGATCACTCCTCTCTGTAACAGATTACTCCTCTCACCTCTCTCTGTAACAGATTACTCCTCTCACCTCTCACTGTAACATATTACTCCTCTCTGTAACAGATTACTCCTCTCACCTCTCTCTGTAACAGATTACTCCTCTCACCTCTCTCTGTGACAGATTACTCCTCTCTGTAACAGATTACTCCTCTCACCTCTCACTGTAACAGATTACTCCTCTCTGTAACAGATTACTTCTCTCACTGTAACAGATTACTCCTCTCTGTAACAGATTACTTCTCTCACTGTAACAGATTACTCCTCTCTGTAACAGATTACTCCTCTCTGTAACAGATTACTTCTCTCACTGTAACAGATTACTCCTCTCTGTAACAGATTACTCCTCTCACCTCTCACTGTAACAGATTACTCCTCTCACCTCTCACTGTAACAGATTACTCCTCTCACCTCTCTCTGTAACAGATTACTCCTCTCACCTCTCACTGTAACATATTACTCCTCTCTGTAACAGATTACTTCTCTCACCTCTCTCTGTAACAGATTACTCCTCTCACCTCTCTCTGTAACAGATTACTCCTCTCACCTCTCACTGTAACAGATTACTCCTCTCTGTAACAGATTACTCCTCTCACCTCTCACTGTAACAGATTACTCCTCTCACCTCTCACTGTAACAGATTACTCCTCTCACCTCTCACTGTAACATATTACTCCTCTCTGTAACAGATTACTTCTCTCACCTCTCTCTGTAACAGATTACTCCTCTCACCTCTCTCTGTAACAGATTACTCCTCTCACCTCTCACTGTAACAGATTACTCCTCTCACCTCTCCCTGTAACAGATTACTCCTCTCATTACTCCTCTCCCTGTAACCTCTCACTGTAACAGTCTCGCACAAATATTGAACTGAAATTATTGATCGGTTAGCATCATGAATTAGCATTGTTTGTGCATAAAATCCACATTAAACAGGTCTTTCAGTTTGCAGTCATGTTAGCAGCTCTGCAGTGCTGTGCTATGGTAGTACTGTACTCTGAGCTAAATGCTAACATCAGCATGCTAACAAGCTAATTATAAGAGAGTCTGTTAGCATGCTAACGTACTGAATGAGTACAACTGATACTAAAAGATTATCTACGCGTGTTTTTTGCTTTTTATTAAAATGAAGGGATTTTATTTCTTCTCTGAACTTCATCAGGTAAGAAGAACTGCTGACGTTAAGTGCTGCAGTTTATTTCAAAATAAAGACATTTTATATCAAACAGACAAATGAACAGCATGATCTCATGGTGGCCTCAGAGAGAAGGTCAGAGTCATCAGGGTTCATCCTCTGGAGACTCCGACAGAAAGACAGAGACACGAGACGTCTCTGCAGCTAAAAACGATTCAGACCAAACTTCCTTTAACGACGTTCACAGACCAACTTTTAAATTACAGACTGGATTAAATATAGAAACATCAGCTGCCAGCAGTCACGTCTCCATGTCTGTGACAATATCAAGTTTATTTCAGAGTCTGACACACTCTGTTTATGAGTTTAACTTAGAAACAGCTCAGGATTATCTGATAAACGAGACGCGGCGTTCTGATGACAGACACAACTTATTCTTCTTCTTCTGTTTCCTGGTTTTATTTCTCCTCAGCGAGATGCTGAGCCGACAATGAGCCGACGTTTGTCTCTGAGGAGTGACAACACAAAGTTCAGGTCGGTTGTTTCAGCTCTGAGAGAGTCTCAGCGACAGACTGACGCGACTGCAGCAGGCCAGCCACAGTCTGTGTGCACGTGCGTGTGTGTGTGTTTAAGGTCTGTGTGCACGTGCGTGTGTGTTTAAGGTCTGTGTGCACGTGCATTTGTGTGTGTGTTTAATGTCTGTGTGCGTGTGTGTGTGTGTTTAATGTCTGCGTGCATGTGTGTGTGTGTGTTTAATGTCTGCGTGCATGTGTGTGTGTGTGTGTTTAATGTCTGTGTGCGTGTGTGTGTGTGTTTAATGTCTGCGTGCATGTGTGTGTGTGTGTGTTTAATGTCTGTGTGCGTGTGTGTGTGTGTGTGTTTAATGTCTGCGTGCATGTGCATTTGTGTGTGTGTTTAATGTCTGTGTGCGTGTGTGTGTGTGTTTAATGTCTGCGTGTATGTGTGTGTGTGTGTTTAATGTCTGCGTGCATGTGTGTGTGTGTGTGTTTAATGTCTGTGTGCGTGTGTGTGTGTGTTTAATGTCTGCGTGCATGTGTGTGTGTGTGTGTTTAATGTCTGTGTGCGTGTGTGTGTGTGTTTAATGTCTGCGTGCATGTGTGTGTGTGTGTTTAATGTCTGCGTGCATGTGTGTGTGTGTGTGTTTAATGTCTGCGTGCATGTGTGTGTGTGTGTGTTTAATGTCTGTGTGCATGTGAGTGTGTGTGTGTTTAAAGTCTGTGTGCATGTGTGTGTGTGTGTGTTTAATGTCTGCGTGCATGTGTGTGTGTGTGTTTAATGTCTGTGTGCATGTGTGTGTGTGTGTTTAATGTCTGTGTGCATGTGTGTGTGTGTGTGTGTTTAATGTCTGCGTGCATGTGTGTGTGTGTGTTTCATGTCTGTGTGCATGTGTGTGTGTGTGTGTTTAATGTCTGTGTGCATGTGTGTGTGTGTTTAATGTCTGTGTGTGTGTGTTTAAGGTCTGTGTGCACGTGCATGTGTGTGTGTGTGTGTGTGTGTGTGTTACAGATGGAGGAGTGTGTTGGGAGGAGCAGAGCGGTTGAAGCAGATGCCATTTCTCAGTCAGGGCGACGTTAAAGTCAGCACGAGACGAACGAATGTGTGTGTATGTGTGTGTGTGTGTGTGTGAGTGAGCGTGTGTGTGTGTGTGTGTGTGTGTGTGTGTGTGTGTGTGTGAGAGTGTGTGTAATCACAAATGGTGGGGGGGTTGTCTCAGTATTGCATTAACTGTGGCCTTATAAAGAGGGAGCAGGATATACTGTTCTCATACTGTCGAGCCATTTTAAACACTGAGCAGTGGCTGGTGTGTGTGTGTGTGTGTGTGTGTGTGTGTGTGTGTGGATCCTCTTGATGTATAAATAGTCAGCGTGTCCTTTCTGCACTGTGAGGATGGAGACACAGAGTTCAGCCAGTGTGAACACACAGCTGATGGAGTCACACCTGGTGGGATCACACAGCAGCAGGTCTTACAGTGTGACCCCTCAGATTAAACAGACTCTCTGTCAGCAGCTGTGTGTCCGTACAGGCTGTTCTCATCACACAGTGAGTGAATAAAACTCACACGTTCATAATGTGAGCAGGTGAAACTGCAGACCTCACTGCGACCTCTGAGAGAGCAGAGGGCTTTATGGACGTCAGGTGAGGGTGGAGAGAGAGAGAGAGCCTGCAGACGGAGGTCAGGGGGGATGGATGGATCAAACACAGGGAGCGGGGTGACCTGGGTCAGACTGACAGGTAGAAACAGTTCAATCACATATGTTAGTTAGTTTATTAAACTTGACTGACAGCAGCTGCTCCTCACACTCTGACTCCGTCTCCTCCACTCGCGGTGTTAGCCTGAGTTTGGAAGCACAGTTTAAAGGTCCCATATTATACTCCTTTTCAGCAGGTTCACGTCGGTCTCAGAGGTCTCAGAGGTCCCAGAACGTCAATTTGAAGTCTGTTGCCTAAAAACCCAGTTTGTTCCTGGCCTTCAGCCAGCCTGTAACTCCCTCTACTGAGAATGAGCTGTTTCTGTGTCTGTAGCTTTAAATGATAATGAGCTGTGCCTGTCCACGCCCCTCCCGCTCCGGTACCATGCGCTAATTCGGTTGCTATTGGCCGGCTCTGCCTTCAGTCAAAGAGGGACAGGCACCTTCCTTCAACACCGACTCTGGTTGGCTATTGTAGGCTGAGAATCAGTAATGGAAGCTCCTATTGGTTCGAATGAGACCTCTATAGAAAGCTAAGAAGCTCGCCTCCACTTTGATAGCGGAACGGTATAACGGCAAACGGCGATCCGTGGATACTTATTGATGGAATAATGCTTTTGGACTAAATACTTTACTGGATTATATCATCTGGACCTTTAGCAATGTACCAGGAGGGAATTTATGAAAATAATATGCATCAGTGGAATACAGCGAGCCTTCATCGGTGAGTTACGTCAGTTTGGTAAATGTTTGTTTATGTTCTGTTGCCGTTGATTGCACCCGCTGTGGTGATTGGATCTTTTAATGGTTCATATCAATCGAATCTTGAGCTTGATCGTAGCTTTCCAACGATGTGACACACGAGCGGCAACATCAAGTTATCATCGTAGCTGCAGGGCAAATGTTGTAGTAATCGCGATGACGGCCCGCCGGCAGGTCAAAGAGTGGTAACGGGTTTTAACGTAGTATAAGGAAACTATGTTACCAACAGTAACTCACGTTAGCTGCTATGCTAAAACCACATTCAACAGGCTATCACGCTCGGTAGGCCGATACAGTAAAGCAACATGACCTCAGACGAAGGAGGTAAAAATAGACTCCTGTGCTCGTTTGTGCAGCCAACAACAGAGCACCTGCCGTGCTTCGCCCGTACCTTCGCCATGTTTATTTTACCGGAGCAGCGTTTGCGAGAGGAACAAAATAGCGCCCGCGAGGAAGTTTCAGGGGGCAGACCAAACATTTATCTGTGGCGGGGTCACCAACCTGGAGGAGGTGTTATTGCCCTTCATGACGTCATGTAGGGAAAAGCTGCAATCGGGCTGTTTCAGCACACACTTTCTGAGAAGTGGAGCAAGCAAGAGAGGAGAGGACAGACTTTTCTCATGTCGGGGGGGGTTGTAGACGGGCAGGGGGCGCATGTTATTGTTAGGAAACCATTCCAATGGGAATTTTGCATAATATGGGACCTTTAAAACTTTGGACCAGCAGTGAGCTACGCTTTGAATGTATCACACTGCAGAAATGTTATTATTATGGATTTTGTTACCTGTAGGCAGAAGCAGGCTAGCTGTTTCCCCTTGTTTCCACTCTTTAGCTAAGCTAAGCTAAGCTAAGCTAAGCTAACCAGCTTCTGGCTGTATATAAACGGCACAGACGAGTGTGGTGTCAAACTTCTCAGCAAACTCTGAGCAACAAAGAGGTAAGATCTATTTAAGGTGTTTCATACACACAAACACACACACACACACACACACACACACACACACGGTCTGCGTGTGTGTGTTGATTCATAAAGCTCTCTATGATGTTAGAGGTCATTATTCCCACACTGAGTGCCAGGCATGAAGCTGCCTCTGACCTGCAG
>NW_027211715.1:542500-562500 GCF_022749685.1 Semicossyphus pulcher
AGGTTCCCGTACATAACCAGTTTTTGATGAGAAGAGAGCAGCTTCGAAGCTTTATTTGTTGGTTTTCTGTGAACAACAAAGATGTCTCCTTCCAAATCAGACAGTTTCAAGGAAGATGGAGTACAGAGGACGCATATCTCTTTTCCATAAAGCTAAGAACGACGATGAAGCTGAAATAAAGAACCTCATTTTCAGATGTATTGTGCTTTCATGTTGTACATGTAGCACAATACATGTAGCCGTGGCTACAGGCTAATTTGAGTTGAAGTACATTAACTCAAGCTATGTACTTTAGTACAATGTGAGGAATTTGTACTTTACTTGAGTGTCTCTGTTTACTGCCACTTTATGCTTCCACTCCACTACATTTTGAAGGCAGATATTCTACTTTTTACTCCGCTACAATCATTTCATTTGAATCGTTTATTTACTTTACAGATTACAAGCTGCATCAGAGTCAAAGCAGCATTTTTTAAGTGAATTAATTTTATTTACAATTGGTTAACAAAAACAAATAACTATTATTTTCATTATTTTTTAATCTGTAGATTAATATGCTTTGTATAATTTTCAACAGCCCAAGATGACATCTCCAATGTTATGTTGTGTCTGACCAACAGACCATAACCCAGAGATAATCAGTTTACTATCATATTAAGTAAAGAATCAAATTGACACGAGGCTACAACCAGCATTTGTTGAAAAATTACTACAATGATTATTCAGTTGAGACAGTAGTCGTTAACTAATCTGTTCAGTGACTAATTGATGCAGTCCGAAATAACTTCTAATCAATTACTGTACTCACTGTACTTAAGGGGGACTTTGAGGCTTTTGCAGTTATGTATAACAGTAGATGTCATCTACTACAGTAAAACACAATGTCAATTTAAAACCAATCAAAGGAAAGATTAAATGCACTGTTTGATATATCTGTATCAAAAAGCTGAGATACACTATATTATAAACCAAACTTGGCCACATTAAGTCTTTGCTGTTTACTGATTCAAACCGATGCAAGTTTCTACTAATGTCAGGAGGCTAAATGGAAAAAATCACCACTCATATAATAGCAAAATAACTTTTTTATTTTAGTGCCATTTAAAAGTGCTGGTTGTTTATTTTTGAGTCTCATGCCCAACTCATCAAATAATAAAACTCTGGGATTGGAGGACAGGTGTGCTGCCATCCTAAAGCACAGCAAAACTCAAAAAACACAAAGGACTTTGTTGATCTATTTTCAGCAGTTAACATTAAAACAGCTGCTGTTTTACACATCATTCTGAACTTCCATGTGAGAGCTGAATTTAGAACCTCCTGAGGCAGTTTAAAACAACACACAAATGTAACCATCTCAGTTCCAGCTTATTTAGAAAAAACCCACAATCATGAAGAAATCTGTTTCCTTTTACGAGTTGTGATGGCATTATATACTTGGTTCTTAACATCCCTCCAATCACGCCTGCAGAGTACCGGTTCTGCATCAACAGCCTTTACACATTCTTCTTTACCAGGAACTCTTTGCAGAGTGATGTACAGACCCAGCTGTCGCCACACTGCTTCTCTTTCTTTAGAACTCCAAGGCCTGCGATGGCTTGTTCTCTGGGAGAGAAGTTGTGGCTCCACACCTGAAACAGAAATAAGCAAAAACATAAATGTACAATGGTGCTGACATCCTCACGAAGTTAAATATTATGCAGTCCTCTGTATGTTATGGATGGATGGTTTTCTTTTTCTACTTGTTTATTTTTGAAAAAGACTAGTTAGATCACTGTACTTCATACAATACCCAATATTACCTTTACAACATTGCCAAGTGGTGAATGCAGCTGCTTTGCAATCTACTACTGTCCATAGTAGACTAAAGCTAGAGGTCGACCGATAGTGGATTTTTATAATAACGATAGTTTGTACGAGGAAAAAGCCGATAGCCGATTAATCGGCAAATATCTCCCTACCCCACGAAAAAAACAAAACAAACTAATTTAAATGAATCTCTCTCTAATCTTTATCTTTATTACATATCCTTACACATAACTGTTGAACTGAAAGTCTATGTCAAATAAATAACAAAATAAAACCATAAATCTGGAACAGAACATGAATCTCAAAGAGTAATGAATACCTACATAAATAAAATAAGTAGTAAAGAAAATATTATTTGCAAATTAACATCTAACTCAATTTGTTGTGCCCACATTGTGCCTTTCCTCAGCTAAATAGTCCCGTAGAGGGACTGTGTTTCCTCCAGCTGCCCTCTAATGTAAGAAACAAGAAACATGTAAATCTATTCAATATAACTATTCATTAAATAGGCTATCAAATAGATCATGTATATATATATATATATAAAACTTTATTATTTACTTTTATATATTTAATATTTATTTCAATCTACATGAATGATTTAAGTTGCACTTTATTAATCATTTCTAAATTGAAATGATGCTGCAGTTGTTTTCTTAACGTTGCTGGTTTAATAAAACCTTTCTGATAAAGTAAAGTTTTACTAAAGTTACAAATGAATTGTTATTATCATCACTGATGCTTTCTGGCATATATTGGGGAGAAAAAAAACATAAGAGTCTGATATAAAAAGCGAATGTATCGCCCCTGCGTCAGTCTCTCGCTCCTTTCCTTTAACTTTACCTACACATTGTTCACAACAGTTTGTGTTGACGTCGTGACGTGCTTTACTCCTACAGCAGACTTATGCAAACGCAGGTTTTTAATAAACCAGTTTTTGCCACTTTGACTTTGATAATAAGTACGGAGAGTATCCTGAGTGTGATCTGTTGGATTACATCGTTGGAAATATGTTGGATTTGTTTACATGGCGATGCGCTCCGTGGCGTCTATCAGGCCAGATGCTGCGCGTCCCGTTACATTTTTAAATACCACTCTCACAAACTATTAGTGTTTGTGCACATTACCGGAGAGAGAAGGATCATAAAAAGTGTGATTTCATGTCATGAATGCACAGTTGACGTTACGTGGTTGGATTATTTAGAAGAGAGAACGCCACATTGGTAAGTAATCTAAGTAACAGTTAAATGATTTATTTTCCTCCCTGCCTGCCTGTCTTGTATCGTGGAGAGCTGATATTGTTACGTTATATTCCAGAGATAACTTCTGAGGGGAGAAATAAACTGAAACGAGTCAGATATAATATGAATCAGCTGATCCCCGGTACAGCAAAGGTTTAGCCCCCACCCACCCCTCTCACGGTCTCCACGTACGAGTGGCATTTCATGGTTTTCTAAAAGTTGTTCAGAGTATCCTCGGGAGTTGCACACGCAAACTTATATTTTCAGCAGAAGTGCCCCTCAAATGATCATATATCATCCCATTAGTTGTGCTAGGCTTGCGCTCACTGCTAGCCAAATTGTAGCGAGCTTGCTAGCTAAACAGAGACAGCAGCATGAGCTCGGCAGAACAGCAGTGAAAGTTATCGATAGTCTAATTCATTAATAATGCAACACTATAAACAACAACCTTATCATGATCATAATTTGTGAGTAAAGCTGTGTTATAAAGTTAACTTTAATTAATTATCCCAGGTACCTGCATTACCTGTATGTCACGTATGGAGACTCCATTAAAAAGGCGAATGCACGCGATGTACGTCCCCGCCTGAGGCTGCACAGCCATCGGCCACTATCAGAGCCCAGATCCGCAGACGATTATAGTTTTTAATAAGTCCTATCGGGGCCGATTAATCAGCCAAAACGATCAATCGGTCGACCTCTAAAAGCTAGTTTATTACTTATTCCAAGTCAATAGCTCTGTTAGGCATGTAGCTTTTTCAATCTGATACATAGTTGTGGTTTAGCAGCGATGTGAGGAGAGCTGCAGACAGGAGTCTGTAAAAACCTTGATAATAAAAGATAAACCTTGTGGATGTAAAATGTCCTAAACGGAGCAAAGTTCAGCAACCTATTATTTATTGGTGCTGGTGATGCAGTAAATATGATACACTAAAATGGATGATGCCGTTTCCATATAGTGCTTGCATTACCTTTGAAAATACAGGAGATCAACTTCACTTGTCATTTTTGGTTACTACTCAGTAGCTGTCTCTCTTGGCTGACTTGTAGCAACATATCCTTCAGTGCATGAAGGTTACCTGTTGTCTGAGTCCTTTTCCCCTTGTCTGGAGGTCTTGAGGGTGAGGTCTCTGATGTCATGTCGTGTGTTTCTTCTACAAAAAAAAAAAAACACCTCAGCATTAATTACAAACTATCATACTGAAAGATACCATAATACGCATATAACAGTGTTTCTGCATTGATTATGAAGTTGTGTCCTTACCATCTGAATCTGGAACTGGCTCAGAGTTGGCCTTTGACCTCTTTTCTTTGGAGGACCCTTCAGGAGGAGAAAAACAGATGAGACAATATCATTACATCGTGAAGTTACATATTTTCAAAGTAGCCACCAATGAAGAAAAGTATTAAGTTCATAAGACATTATAGGAAACTAGAAAATGCAATTTCTGAAGAAATCGGGTGTGAATGCTGTGTGCTGAATATAGCATCTACACTGCTAAAAGAGCTGACGCTAAGCTGCTAATGCTAAACTGTTAATACGAAGGTGCTAATGCTTAACTGCTAATGCTGTGCTTGAAAGATGAATTAATGTAATGTATGAATGATGTGAAATGTGTTGTTGAAGGGCTTACGCTAAACTGCTAATGCTGTGCATGAATGTTGAATGAATATAAGTTTGAATGATCTGTAATATGTTGTTGAAGAGCTGACGCTAAGCTGCTAATGCTGCACTTGAATGTTGAATGAATATATGAATTAATGAGTCTGGAGGTGAGGAAGATGACTGAGGAGGTAATAAAGGTTAGGTTAGAGGTGATGAGAGTCAGTCTGGAGGTGAAGAAGATGACTGAGGTGGTAATAAAGGTTAGGTTAGAGGTGATGAGAGTCAGTCTGGAGGTGAGGAAGATGACTGAGGTGGTAATAAAGGTTAGGTTAGAGGTGATGAGAGTCAGTCTGGAGGTGAAGAAGATGACTGAGGAGGTAATAAAGGTTAGGTTAGAGGTGATGAGAGTCAGTCTGGAGGTTAGGAAGATGACTGAGGTGGTAATAAAGGTTAGGTTAGAGGTGATGAGAGTCAGTCTGGAGGTTAGGAAGATGACTGAGGAGGTAATAAAGGTTAGGTTAGAGGTGATGAGAGTCAGTCTGGAGGTTAGGAAGATGACTGAGGAGGTAATAAAGGTTAGGTTAGAGGTGATGAGAGTCAGTCTGGAGGTGAGGAAGATGACTGAGGAGGTAATAAAGGTTAGGTTAGAGGTGATGAGAGTCAGTCTGGAGGTGAGGAAGATGACTGAGGTGGTAATAAAGGTTAGGTTAGAGGTGATGAGAGTCAGTCTGGAGGTTAGGAAGATGACTGAGGTGGTAATAAAGGTTAGGTTAGAGGTGATGAGAGTCAGTCTGGAGGTGAAGAAGATGACTGAGGAGGTAATAAAGGTTAGGTTAGAGGTGACGAGAGTCAGTCTGGAGGTGAGGAAGATGACTGAGGTGGTAATAAAGGTTAGGTTAGAGGTGATGAGAGTCAGTCTGGAGGTTAGGAAGATGACTGAGGAGGTAATAAAGGTTAGGTTAGAGGTGATGAGAGTCAGTCTGGAGGTGAAGAAGATGACTGAGGAGGTAATAAAGGTTAGGTTAGAGGTGACGAGAGTCAGTCTGGAGGTGAAGAAGATGACTGAGGAGGTAATAAAGGTTAGGTTAGAGGTGACGAGAGTCAGTCTGGAGGTGAGGAAGATGACTGAGGTGGTAATAAAGGTTAGGTTAGAGGTGACGAGAGTCAGTCTGGAGGTGAAGAAGATGACTGAGGAGGTAATAAAGGTTAGGTTAGAGGTGATGAGAGTCAGTCTGGAGGTGAGGAAGATGACTGAGGTGGTAATAAAGGTTAGGTTAGAGGTGATGAGAGTCAGTCTGGAGGTTAGGAAGATGACTGAGGAGGTAATAAAGGTTAGGTTAGAGGTGATGAGAGTCAGTCTGGAGGTGAAGAAGATGACTGAGGAGGTAATAAAGGTTAGGTTAGAGGTGATGAGAGTCAGTCTGGAGGTGAAGAAGATGACTGAGGAGGTAATAAAGGTTAGGTTAGAGGTGACGAGAGTCAGTCTGGAGGTGAAGAAGATGACTGGGGAGGTAATAAAGGTTAGGTTACAGGTGATGAGAGTCAGTCTGGAGGTGAGGAAGATGACTGAGGTGGTAATAAAGGTTAGGTTACAGGTGATGAGAGTCAGTCTGGAGGTGAGGAAGATGACTGAGGTGGTAATAAAGGTTAGGTTACAGGTGATGAGAGTCAGTCTGGAGGTGAGGAAGATGACTGAGGAGGTAATAAAGGTTAGGTTAGAGGTGACGAGAGTCAGTCTGGAGGTGAAGAAGATGACTGAGGAGGTAATAAAGGTTAGGTTAGAGGTGATGAGAGTCAGTCTGGAGGTTAGGAAGATGACTGAGGAGGTAATAAAGGTTAGGTTAGAGGTGACGAGAGTCAGTCTGGAGGTGAAGAAGATGACTGAGGAGGTAATAAAGGTTAGGTTAGAGGTGATGAGAGTCAGTCTGGAGGTGAAGAAGATGACTGAGGAGGTAATAAAGGTTAGGTTAGAGGTGACGAGAGTCAGTCTGGAGGTGAGGAAGATGACTGAGGAGGTAATAAAGGTTAGGTTAGAGGTGACGAGAGTCAGTCTGGAGGTGAAGAAGATGACTGAGGAGGTAATAAAGGTTAGGTTAGAGGTGATGAGAGTCAGTCTGGAGGTGAAGAAGATGACTGAGGTGGTAATAAAGGTTAGGTTAGAGGTGATGAGAGTCAGTCTGGAGGTGAAGAAGATGACTGAGGAGGTAATAAAGGTTAGGTTAGAGGTGATGAGAGTCAGTCTGGAGGTGAAGAAGATGACTGAGGAGGTAATAAAGGTTAGGTTAGAGGTGACGAGAGTCAGTCTGGAGGTGAAGAAGATGACTGGGGAGGTAATAAAGGTTAGGTTAGAGGTGACGAGAGTCAGTCTGGAGGTGAAGAAGATGACTGAGGAGGTGATAAGGATGATGGAGGAGTTTAAAACTGAAGAGCAGCCTTGAAAAATGCCTAAGATAGTGTTAAAATGTCTGTCCTGGGTGTGTAAGTGTGACAACTAAGCTCCAAATGAACTAAAGTGACCCCCAGCTGAACTCAGCAGTTGCCGTGGTGATGGCTCATGAGGAGAGGCTGTGGGTTAATTAGCAGCAGCTGTGTGGCTCCTTGGCTGAGCAGTTGATTTTACTGAGATTTTAACTGAGAAAAGCCTCTCAATCTCCTGCCATTGTGCCAAGACTGTAAATGCTACCAACACAACATTTTATGAGCATCACAAGGGTTTCAGGAAGCTGTCATTCGAATTTTATGTCTCTACGGCCAAAAATGTGGTCAGGGCGGCGACAGAAAGAAGGGCTTTTATTTGGAGTTCTCCAGAAATGTTTAACATTAGAGCAGATGGAGCACTTGGGCAACTTTCTGGGACATTGAGGCATCTAGTGGCAAAAGCGTACATTTTTTGGCTTTGGGCCGCCATTTACCACGAGCAGCACAAGATTACCTACAATTTGATGCATTTTTTATGTTTGTGGAGGGAACATTCTGTGCGCTGTTGTAATTTGTTTGGGAAATTGGAAATTGGGAAGTGTTTTTTCACAGCATCCCCCCTCTGGCGATGACATCACCCACTCTAATGCTGGACATTTTTCAGTCGTTTTGTGAAAACTTTAGGTGCTTTGAAAGGGTCCTGTGAAGAAAGTATGAATGCTATGAAAAAGCTGAATGGTCTTGATGAAAGCTGGAAAGGTGGAATGGAGTTTCTAAGTGAATGTATGAATGAGTTATGGAGGGTGGAATTTAGTGTTAATTTTTGAGAGTTTGAATTTTTTTCCCATTCATTCCAGATGGGGAATTTTTTCGGGAAAAACGGGAATAACTCTGAATTTTTGAATGGTATGAATGCTAAAAGTCATAGCACATGAATCCCGAATGAAGCGCACGTAATGATGTTTGAATGGTTTGAATCGGTTGAAGTTTGTGGAAGGAGTAGCGCGCCAAAACGCGGCAGAATAAAAAGTAGAAGAACATATGCTTTCAGCATTCACACCAACTACAGGGCTGTTACTTCACAGGAGGAAACACAAGTAAGACAGAAGAAGAATTTACCTGTTGTCTGAGTCCTTTTCCCCTTGTCTGGAGGTCTTGAGGGTGAGGTCTCTGTTGTCATGTCGTGTGTTTCTTCTACAAGAAAAGATGATACCATCTCAGCATTAAATTCATCATTCTGACATAGGCTAATATTAAATGTGAATACCATCATGAATTGGTATTCACAGTGATTATTTCATTACTTCCTGACATTGATAGACAATATAATTGATGAATAAGAACAGTGAGCGAATAATCAATGATGAAAAGGAAATTGTCAGTTGCTGCTCAAGTAACTTCCTACCATCTGATTCTTGAGTGGATTTGGAAGACGTCACACTGAGGACCTCAACACTTCCACTGATATGTGACTCCTGTACAGGTCCCACTTCTGAAGATGAGGGCACTGTTATGACATAATATACACAGAACAACAAAATCATGTCAAAATATCACCTCAAACTACTCAAATGTTTTAGTTTGACGATCAGTGCGCAGGACTTCATCTCCTAAGCCTCCTCCTCCTAAATAACTGTTTCTTGCCTAAAAACTCTGGCCAAGAACTCATGCGGAAATCTCACCTAAAGAGAAACGTCAGCTGCACGCATTGTGCACACACGCTGAAATGCATAATCATGTTGTTGTCTGGAAACATGAAGTCTAATCCAGGGCCTGAAATAAACTCTGAACGCTTTGAAACTCCCAAAGACTTCCAGCACACATCTGGTATTGGTTTTGTGCACATGAGTCTTTAACCGAAAATCGATATGGTTAGGATTTGGGCTAAGACAACAAATGCTGATATCATGGTATTATCAGAGACATGGCTAAGTAGATCTACTCCAGACAGTCATGTTTGTATGGATGGATACAACATCTTTCGCACTGACCGCCCTGCAAAAGGTGGAGGAGTTAGATTTATATAAAAAACACGTATCAGACAACGACACTTTTATTCAAATCTGAACCTGAACAGGACGAGCTGCTTGTATTGAAAGTTGAATTCACTGAAGGTTGTATTATGACACTTGTGGGATGTTACAGACCTCCCTCTGCTCCAAGGGGAACTTTGTCTTCACTATCTGAATCCCTGTCTATGTTTTGTAGTAGTGTGCTTGTTGTTATGGGGGATTTAAACTGGGACTGGCTGGCTCCTATCTCTGAACCTGTTAAATATTTTTGCGATTCTGCACACTTGACGCAGCTTATAGAATCTCCGACAAGGCCCAACCGTAAACATCCTGAAAAGTCAACGCTCCTTGACTTACTTTTTAACTAACTCTCCCCACAAATATAAAGCCACAGCCGTATTCGCTAATGACGTTAGTAATCACTGCGTAATTGCTGCAGTGCGAGATACAAAGCTCCCGAAGAAACAACCACGTATTCTATACAAAAGACATTTCAAATACTTCTGTGAGCAAGCATTTCTATATGATCTTTATCTATGTGACTGGGACAGAATATGCCTGATTCCAGACCCTGAAATGGCTCTGACTTATTTTAAATCACTTTTCTTGGAGGTCATAAATAGGCATGCTCCTCTTAGAAAATTTAAAGTCAAAGGACGTGACAATCCATGGTTTTCAGATAAACTCTCTGATATTATTCATGAGCAAAATATTGCTTGGGCAACTGCAAGAAAATCCAAATGTCAATCAGACTGGAAACATTTTAGGCACTTAAGAAATAGATGTATCTCTCTAATTGGAAAAGCTAAATCGGACTTCTATGTTAAAGAAATGACTGACATCTTAAATAATCCTCAATAAAGGGAACGACACGGGCACGGAAAAATACAGTGCTTTTCCACAATCATTAAAGGTAGGAAATGAAAACACTACTGATAAAACTAGAATGCTACATGCCCTAAATCAGCATTTTATATCTTCTGGTTTGTTGTTTGAAAATGAAGCACATCTAGATCTCCCTCAAAAGGCTCCTGAAGAGGAAGAATGTTGCTCTGTGGTTTTGTGCAGTAAACACAGTAATGTCTCTTGTCCCACTTTAGTTTTGGTCCTTTTACACAGAATTTCACTGTAATTTGGGACTGTGTCATTTCCTTACCCTCATCGTCACTGGTGTCGTCTGTGCCACAGTCTCTGTCCTCCTCTGTGTTGCTCTGGAGTTTTTTTTCCAATGAGGACTTTGTGTAGACCTGTTGTGAATCCTTCCCACTGTCTGAGGGCTCTGAGCTTGATGGCATGTGGTCACCATCCAGGTAATGGCTGGTATCTGATAATGGTCTCATAATAAGAATAATAATCAGTAGCACAGTCCTCCTGAAAGAAAGAAATAACTGTTTTAGTCTTGAATATGAAATAGCCATACCAATAACCACTCACTCAAATTTACAAGTTAACTTACGGACAAATTTGGATGAAATTTAATGAAGAAGATGCTCAAACAGCAGATCATCATCATATATCTATTATCCATTTAGAGAATATTAAGGCGTGTTCAGCTGAATACATAATTGTATCACTAGCACATTACATTTGGAACTGGGATTTGTGCCATAGTAAATACGCTGCCCAAACAAAGATGCTTCTTAACCCTTTCAGTCCCAGGCCAAAAACTTTTTTTGTTTTGTTAATGCAATCATTTATTAGCTTCCCAACGTGTTTTATTAGCTTCAAATTTGTATCTCTTTCAAAATAACCAGGACTGTTTGGAAAAAAAATAATTTGCTGTCAATAGTTGTGGTCAATATTTATAATGCAGTATCCTAACATGATGAATTTATCAAATCAGAGTCATCTGTGTAAACTATGAGCCCACAACAGCCTCACAAGCAATAAATAAATTACATTGACATGAATGAAGAACAAAGATTTTTTTTAGGGATGTCCCGATCTGATCTGCAGGATCGGGATCAGGGCTGATATGGGCATTTTTTCACTGATCGGAATCGGCAATTTTGAATGTGGTCCCAGATCACACTTTGTGGCAGAGCGCAGACACGCGCGTCACGTTACTCTGGCAAACCTGTGGATAAAATGTCTGCAGTGTGGAAATTGGTCATTTAGAAAGCAAAAGCAGTCCAACGGCGACATGTAACATCTGCAATACGACCGCGAGAGGATAATAAAAGAGCTGCATTTAATACTACACATTTCATACGGCACATAAAAAACAAAAACACTCAGTTAAACAACAATTTCACTCAAGCAATAAAGGTAAATGCACTGAAGCAGCAAACACTTGCAGATACTCTCGAAAGGATAGAGAAATATCCTCGAGACAGCGACATGGCCAAACATATTACAGAGAAGGTAACTGAATTAATCCCGCTGGATAACCAGCTCATCTCTGTGGTAGAGGATCAGGGTTTTCTTTGTCACCTGGAGTTTTTAAATACCCGGTATGCCATACCATCTCGGCATTACATTATATTGACTCCACTTTCGAGTTACAACGTGTCGGTATGCGCACTAGTTGACAGTATTGCTGAACGCGTGTGAAATAGACAAGCAACGCGTCCACGTTATTTTACGTGATAACATAAGGAATATGAAAAAAGCAATGGATGATATAGAGGTACCAAGAGTGGGCTGCATCTCACACACACTTCAGCTGGCTGTACACGAGGGTCTGCTGTCACAGTGCAGCGTCACAGACTCACCTGCTAACACATGGAAGGTGGTTGGCCAATGTTGCAATAGCATGTGCAGAATAAGAAAGAGCCATATGAAAGTATATACTCTGTTTCAACAAAATAAAAAAACCTATTAAGGAACAGCTTGGATGCAGGCACCTTTTTTCTTAATGCAGCTGTATTATCCAGGAAAATATTAGTGAAGGCCAAGTATCGGATCGGGACTCAGTATCGGCATTATCTAAATATTAAAGGACTCGGATCGGGATCGGGGTAAAAATAACCTGATTGGGACATTCCTCTTTTTTTTTTTCTTCAAATGTGATCTGAAATCACCGAAACGAGTTATGAAATTTTGGAGATAATTTCTAGTTTTCACTGGCAAAGGACAAGTATTCCTGTTGCACCCTAGATAAACTGACTACATGGGTGGGATATATGCAATAAAAAGAATGAATACTTTTATCCAATACTAGTTTCTGTTGCTACACACCACATCAGAATAAAAAACAAGCCAAAAGGAATACATACCACTTTGTCTTGCGCCTCTTTTTCCCCATTTTCTTTCTGTTCATCATCAGTAAAAATGAAAGGTTATTAGATTAACAAAAAGCAATGATGTCACAGAACAACAAACAATGAAACAAATAAAGCATAAACACACTCATTCTTAACTTTAACTTTATTAGGTCCACCTGTACAGTCTATTGTAATTCAACTCTTAAAAGGCTTATATTGTTCACTTTCTGGTCATGCAAATATATAAATTAAGTGATATGTTTATCAGTGGGGTTACAGTTAAAGGTGGTGTTCACTAGAATAGTGATCCATATTATTCTAGAGCAGAACTGCTCAAACCTTTTATGTTGGAGGGCCAAAACTGGAACTCGATGGTGGTTGATAAAGGTTGCTATTGAATCTTATAATTTTGACTTTTTACCTCATTTTTGACTCATCATACTGTTGACTTTCTATCTCATAATGTCTTTTAAATGTCATAATTCTCACTGTTTTTATCTCATATTTATGACTATTATCTAATAATTCATTTTGACTTTTTTATCTTAGGGAATTTTGAACTGTTTTATTTTTAAAAACAGAATCAGTTTAGTCCTGATGTCTCTATATGACCTACATAAGTAAATGAAACCATCAGCCATAAGATTAAGTATTTCTATTTATTCTCAACAGCTCTTCTGCCTGCCACCAGGTCCACAAGCTATATTTTCCCAGGTAAAGTTACAGTGAGTATTAGTTAGCCAGTTAAAAGGTAGCAGGAGATTTTTTAGATTATACTTTGTGGTTTTGATGGTGAGGAAACTACCAGCAACTTATTTATATTACTATTTTTAATTGTCATTTATCCTTAGAGTTTGTAAATGTCTAAACCTACAGTGTTGCAAACAGCCAGGCATTCCAGACAGCCACTGTCCACTGTCAGGAAGGTGAATTCTATGCAACTTTACAGGAAAAAATGTTTATTCTCCTCTTGAAATATTTGTTAGACTGACAGTGATTAATTTTTTCTAAGGCATTTAAATATTGTGTATCAAGGAAACCACAAGCCATATGGCTCAAACTCCACTTACTCAAAACAAAATGCTAATGTTACCTGATATTGCTGTGCTTTTTTAATTAGCTGCATGCAAGATCATAAATACACTTATAATGACTTGATTAGTATCATCACTGTGACAATAAGTGAGACTTATTTATGTTAGTGAGCTTTACTGACCACATTGTATCAAATCATTCCTACAAATTTGCAGCTTAAGTTGTAAGCAAAACTGAATTTGTCTCATGCTTATATATTTGATATCATATAAAGTTGCAATAACACTTAGGCTGCCATATAGTGTGTTTTGCTCCCTTACGATCTAAAGTTACACTTCTCTTGATTAGCGAAAGTTACATTAGCTTAAAAACACTCTTCACTCAGGTAACAGGCTGTCGAATACAACAGTTAGCTAGCAAAGTTTCCAAACAAAACACAGGCTAACAAAAAATTAAACATATCTTACCTCCATAAGTCGTAGTGTTTGTTCAGGCTCTATCTGGTTCTTTTGCTGCTAATTCAACCTCATATCTGGCAGCACATCGCGCATGATGATCTCTCCGTTGTTGAAGCCTCTGCGACTGCCTTTGCTGAGACATGTCCTTTGGCGATGCATTCAGGTACACAAGGAGAGTTTTGGACTTGTGGGACTTCATGTCGGAGGGACGTTTTACAGCTACAAATCTACTACTTTTGAAGTGAATTACTCCTAATCGATAATCGATAAATACAATATGTTATTTTTAAGCCTTGATTCTTAGTTAAAAAGTATAACATCTAGGATGAGCAGTTTTCCAGTTTAGCATAAAACACATTTTGTCAGTGAGTCTGCAATTTCCATATTTCCTGAATGCAGCATTCTCAGAAAAAACTGTGTGGTTCAGGTGCTTAATTGGCCTGACCTGCCTGTGACCCTTTGAACAGAGCCACAAAACACAGTAGTCTGTCATGAATTCAGGTTTAAGCAATATTCCAACACAAATTCATGATAACTCTTGTGAAGTGAAAAGCAATTTAGCACAATTATTCAAGTACTTCTTGCTTTATTTTAAATCATTGTAACTTGTTACCAGGCGGCTGCTTCATCAAGGGGAGGGGCCGTTCCCCCCTTCCACCAGCACTGCTGTTGCCTGAGAGCTGCAGAGCTGTGTGAGCTGCCCATCCCCCACCTTTCTCTGCTGCTCCTTCAAACTGCTTGGACTGACCAAGTTAATAATGATTAAAGTCTCACTGTTGCACTAACCTGGCAAAACAAAATCATGTCAACATCATGAGCATCCAGAAGGAAAAAAATAAATAAATTTATATATATATATATAGGCATTTTGGGAATATTAGAATATTGAAAATATTACAATCTGACAGCAAATCTGATGAACTAATTGGTTCGAAGTATTCATCCTCCTAAGGAAGCATATTTGATGAAAGTTAATCATAAATATGTTTCTAACCATTAAGAAAAGGACAATAAGCAGTTTCAGGTATTTTAACTGTGATACCTGTTTTATTGTAATAAACTATGGTGCAAGATGACTGATTTGTAGATGTTTAAAGCTGAGCTAATTTGAACATTTACCAGCTCATTCAAATGTTTTTTTAAAGAGTTTTAGCTTAAGTGAGGAACATTTCTCAACTCATAAAACAATCCATCTTTCATTATGTCACAACCAGGGCCTAGGGGAAACCCTGGTGCAATATGAAAAGGATGAGCAGTTTTCCAGTTTAGCATAAAACACATTTTGTCAGTGAGTCTGCAATTTCCTGAATGCAGCATTCTCAGAAAAAACTGTGGGGTTCAGGTGCTTAATTGGCCTGACCTGCCTGTGACCTTTTTAACAGAGCCACAAAACACAGTAGTCTGTCATGAATTCAGGTTTAAGCAATATTCCAACACAAATTCATGATAACTCTTGTGAAGTGAAAAGCAATTTAGCACAATTATTCAAGTACTTCTTGCTTTATTTTAAATCATTGTAACTTGTTACCAGGCGGCTGCTTCATCAAGGGGAGGGGCCGTTCCCCCCTTCCACCAGCACTGCTGCTGCCTCAGAGCTGCAGAGCTGTGTGAGCTGCCCATCCCCCACCTTTCTCTGCTGCTCCTTCAAACTGCTTGGACTGACCAAGTTAATAATGATTAAAGTCTCACTGTTGCACTAACCTGGCAAAACAAAATCATGTCAACATCATAAGCATCCAGAAGGAAAAAAATAAATAAATTTATATATATATATAGGCATTTTGGGAATATTAGAATATTGAAAATATTACAATCTGACAGCAAATCTGATGAACTAATTGGTTCGAAGTATTCATCCTCCTAAGGAAGCATATTTGATGAAAGTTAATCATAAATATGTTTCTAACCATTAAGAAAAGGACAATAAGCAGTTTCAGGTATTTTAACTGTGATACCTGTTTTATTGTAATAAACTATGGTGCAAGATGACTGATTTGTAGATGTTTAAAGCTGAGCTAATTTGAACATTTACCAGCTCATTCAAATGTTTTTTAGAAGAGTTTTAGCTTAAGTGAGGAACATTTCTCAACTCATAAAACAATCCATCTTTCATTATGTCACAACCAGGGCCTAGGGGAAACCCTGGTGCAATATGAAAAGGATGAGCAGTTTTTCAGTTTAGCATTAAACACATTTTGTCAGTGAGTCTGCAATTTCCTGAATGCAGCATTCTCAGAAAAAACTGTGGGGTTCAGGTGCTTAATTGGCCTGACCTGCCTGTGACCTTTTTAACAGAGCCACAAAACACAGTAGTCTGTCATGAATTCAGGTTTAAGCAATATTCCAACACAAATTCATGATAACAATTGTGAAGTGAAAAGCAATTTAGCACAATTATTCAAGTACTTCTTGCTTTATTTTAAATCATTGTAACTTGTTACCAGGCGGCTGCTTCATCAAGGGGAGGGGCCGTTCCCCCCTTCCACCAGCACTGCTGCTGCCTCAGAGCTGCAGAGCTGTGTGAGCTGCCCATCCCCCACCTTTCTCTGCTGCTCCTTCAAACTGCTTGGACTGACCAAGTTAATAATGATTAAAGTCTCACTGTTGCACTAACCTGGCAAAACAAAATCATGTCAACATCATGAGCATCCAGAAGGAAAAAAAAAAAATAATAATTATATATAGGCATTTTGGGAATATTAGAATATTGAACATATTACAATCTGACAGCAAATCTAATGAACTAATTGGTTCGAAGTATTCATCCCCCTAAGGAAGCATATTTGATGAAAGTTAATCATAAATATGTTTCTAACCATTAGTAAAAGTACAATAGGCAGTTTCAGGTATTTTAACTGTGATATCTGTTTTATTGTAATAAACTATGGTGCAAGATGACACACAAGCATGCTGGCAGTCTGGCTGACCGAGTAGAGCCCACAGAGTAGCCGGCCCTTAAACTCCTGGCTGCAAGGAAGGAACCAATCAGCTCCCTGGGCAACCTTCACGCAAACACACCTGAAACCAATCACACACACTCAGGTAACAGAGGGTTACTGAAACAGATACAAGCACAAACAATAGAAACATTCACAAGACCTCTAGGGTCATAACACCTCCCCCCTTTTTAACATTCACACACATACAAGTATGTTTGGGGAACAGATAGGAACCAAAAAGGTATTTAACGTTCTCTGATGATTATAAACATTAATTACTCCTTATATGTTCAGTATACAGGTCGGCACCAAACCCACAGATGGATTTTTACAATGTGTTTACAGCTGCCAATGTATGCAATGCTGTTACCGTGATGATAAATGACAGTTAAATATTGAATCTGTCTATAAAAACCAGATCCTGACATGTAAAAGTGACATCTATCATACTGTCAACTTAATTTAACTTTAAATATGGACAACTTACTGCATAATATCTGGACTACAACAACCACAGACAAGGCGTCACTGTGTAGTCACTACTATATATAAATGTTACCAGTTTACACTTAAGCTGCAACCACAGGTGACCCAACAAAAGTGGTGTGCAGTTACCACAAAAGGTCACAAACTAGTTACTGCACACAAGTTTTACTTACAGCCACACATCACAAAGTGACCAAAAAAAAACAAAGCAGCCATGTCACACAAAACAACGTTGATGTGCAAAGTATAAAATTAAGGGAAACAAACTGCAGAGACAACCAAACTTTACTTGCCTACCAACATGGCTAACTCACCTAGCTAGTCTTCAGTGACTTGCCGAGCTCGAGGCATCTTTAAACGTTCTATTCAGTGCAACATCGAAGACCAGGAATCTAGTCAACTGCGATACATTGAAGCATGCCCCCACTCAGGATTACCACCAGAAATAAGAAAGGCAAAATGAGGTGGCAAATTCTTGAACTTGCCCGGCAGCTATCTGGTCAGGTTGCCCAGTCAGAAACACAACATACAGCAACAACAACAAATTAACAAAAGAGATGACCACTACACTTAACTGAAGGCCACTAATACAGACAAACTGAACCACGTCTACCTCACCTCATGGACATTCCAATTCATTCAGACAAGGCCCAAATTGTTAGGACCAGGGCCTAGGGGAAACCCTGGTGCAACAAGTAAATCCTCTTCTCCTCTTCCTGTCCTCAAAGCACCACCAGCAGCGAAGCATTTTTAAATGGTTTTATTCAAAAACACATCTTGCACACAATCAAAAATGCTGGTAGTCTGGCTGACCAAGGAGAGCCCCCAGGAACTGGTGAAGACCCGTCCTTTAAACTCCTGGGTGCGAGGCTGGAACCAATCAGCTCTATGGACAACCGGCAATCAAACACACCTGCAACCAATCACACACACACTCTGGTAGAAGAGGGATATTTAAGCAGAGGCAATGAAAAGCACATATAGAAATGTTTATACGATCTCTGGGGTCTTAACATTTCTAAGTGCTGTACATGGGCAACTGGACTTGTTTCAGTTTGTTGAAGACGTTTCACCTCTCATCCATCTGCTGCTTCAGTTCTAGCTAACTGGAGAGGAGTTTGCAGGCTTTAAAACTCTGTGTGGGAAGGTCCACAAGAAGGCTAGAGAAAATGCAGCCAAAATTTCCCAAAATGGACATGTTAGCGTGAAAGCAATGGGTGCTCACACTTGCCATGTTTTTGTCATGTCATTTGACATTCATGACAATACACGTTGTCTTGAGTGAGTGAGACTTGAGGTTGTTGGGTTAGCGATGACAGTGATGTGCTGTGCCCGCAGTCCAGACACTGAGCCTGCTATTCAACAATGGAATACAAATTGTCTAGGAACAGACACATATTAGGACTTTAAGACCACTTCAAAAGTAGCAGTTGTCTCTTTTTTTCTGTCTCTTTTGTTTACTAAACTGGCAAATCTGAATGGATACATTTTCTGTTCTTCTGGTTTCTGTAAAATTAGCTAAATGCCTGAATTGTGGAGAATCTAACTGATCTAACGACATACTATGTCCATACCGACAAAAGAATATTAACTATTCTTCACCAGTTTCACCATAAAAATTTGTAGTTCTTTTTAATAAGTTATTCATAGACACTTATAAAGAAATAATTTTGCGCCAAAAATATTCACATCATATAGTTATCCCCGAAATGAACACCACCTCTGCGAGGTGTTTGTTTCCCAGTACTGTGCGAGACAGGTATAATAAAACTCTGCACTTTTCATGTGGTTTCAGTTGATAGTGGTGGTGAATATAATGTATTAATGTATAATGTCTTTTCTATGTTGGCAAAAATATTACGAAACACCTTTTAAAAAACATTCAAGTCAATATGTGACCTTTTGCTGCATGTCATCCTCCCTCTTTCTCATCCTGTTTCCTGTCACGTCTCAGCTGTCCTACCGCATAAAGCCATGAAAGGCCCAAAAAAAAAAAAATACGTACAGTAAAAAAACTCGTGGTTTGGGCTATTTTGACAGGTCACAGTCCAAATTTTGACTCCAAACAGTCAGAAGCTCTGTATGTGCCTGTTCTGGCTACTCTGTAAAGTGTAAAGTGTAAAAATAGCAGAGAAGACTTCAGAGGAGGAGGTCTATGACTCGCTAAATAATAAGCACTAGCGGAGATCCTTCCAAGTTGAAAAAAAAAGGTTCTCAATTTATTTAAATAAAAAATAATCACCGTGGTTGACTTCGTACAATAAACAAAACAAAAAGTCAATTTAGCGGTTGATAAACTGTCTCACTCCTCACTCCTTTAACAGAAAAAGCCGAGAGAGGAGAACCCAGCTGTCCTCTATCTATCACCAATTATAGGAGGAGGGCCTTGAGCAGCAGAAAACAATCAGAATAAATTATCATTTATCTGCAATATATCTACCACTTTCAATAATTAATCAACATTATTACCATTATTATTTTGATTTACCATTTTCCAAAAAAAGTATAAATATGAAAAAATATGAATAGGCTCCAACAGTGCCATTATTTTATAAGTGTTATTATTTTACTAATAATAGCCGTAATAATAGCTCATTTTTAGAAAATGAAATAAGCCTGCAAATGAACTATAATCTCCCCCTTTAACTGCAATGGTTCCACATAATAAAATATTACATGATCCAAGTTCAAATTTGATAACAATGTCATAGAAAATGAACACATCTTTTCCTCAAGAAATATCTAAGTGCTTGCCAAAAACGCCACTTTGTAACCACAAAATAACAGCAGGAT
>NW_027211715.1:570000-572500 GCF_022749685.1 Semicossyphus pulcher
AGAGCATCAGCAGTAACAGTAAATGTCAAAGACGTTCAGACCAAGCAGCCAAAGCCCTGCAGTTCCTCTGGTGTCCACATGAGGCTGCCTCCAGCAGTGAGTCAGTCCCCATAGAGCCCCATGTTAAACTTTACAGCAGAAATAAACATGTTTACAGCCTGGTACAAAAAACACTTTGGGTCTCTATAGCTCATTTCTCTCTTCATGACAACTGTACGGGGAGAATCTTTATACAGCTCACCTGTTTACATTATATTAAGGCTTACAGTGACACAGCATTAGGGGTGTGGCCTCTTTGAGTGACAGCTGGGAGCTGCTAGCTGTCTGCTAGGTGTCCCCTCAGCTAACTCAGTCACTGAACGTAACCTCTGGGCCGTGTTTGTGCTGTTGGAGCCTTTTGGAGATTTGTTCATGTAAATATCAGACAGATAATCTGTGTGTGCGCTTTATTGGACGAACAGACCGTCCAACACGTCTCACACACTGTTTATACACTCAGTATTTTATTTATGTGTCAGCACTGATTAGCAGCTATCTGTGTGTGTGCTCACGTTCACTGTTTAACATGTATCTGTAGTGGAGACTAAAGAGCCTTCTTCCTTCTCCTCCTTTCCCAGAAAACAGTCACTTTGAGCATGTTTGGTTTTGACCTTTGCAGGAGACGTTAGAGTCTGACACACAGACGACTGATGGTTTATAGACCTGCAGAAGTTTTGACCCCACATAACAACAACTATAAGACAGTTTAACAAGCCTGAGAGTCCAGACATGACATGAATATGAATGAAGGATATAAAAGAGCTGTTGGAGGAGAGGACGTGTTGTGTCTGAACGTGAGGAGGAGGAGGAGCAGTGTGATTACAGAGCAGAAGCTGGGCTCTGCAGGATCCTCAGCAGATTATTGTTTGAATGACATGAACATAAGAGCAGTGTTTGTGTGTGCAGCTCTGTCATTAGCCGACCTGCAGCTCTGATGGTGCTCATTATGTTGTACACAAACACATGCTCACGTGTTAGCACGGCCCGACGCATGCTGCAGATGCTGCAGTGTCTCTGAATACATGTGAATCACTGCACACGTCTTCTTTACTGACATGTCTCTGTGTGTGCTGCAGGCACAGGTCCTCTTCACAGCGCTGTGTGGGCTCTGAGTGCTGATCCACACTGTGTCATACAGTTGTTATACAGTGTTACAGATATAGCCTTCTGGTGAGCACTCTGTTCCTGGTGGACTTGGTCGAGTTTTTCTTTGACTGGAGGCTCTGAGGTCAGGCGTTTGTAAAGCCCTCTGGGACATGTTGTTCATGTTGTTCATGTTGTTCTGAATGAAGCTGACTGTGCTCGACTCAAAGGACGGGGAGGAAGCTGAGGCTCACTGTCTCTCTCTTGTATTATAATATTAAACATGTTCGATATTTACGATCTGGTATCCTGTTAGCAGCATAAAGTAACACGTACGGTCCGTGTGCACGCCGTCTCCACCACTTCATCCACAGTTTGTTCTTTTTTCTTCCTGATTTTTCAGTAAAAAGTCCAAAAACTATCATCACCACTTCTTCCTGCCCGTCGGCCGCCATGTTTGTTTACTCTAAAGTCTCGTTTGAGCGTGTGAGATTCAGTGAGATTTCCAGCTGTGAGAGTCGGACTCTGGTTGTTGGTGAGTGAATGTGTGTGTGTGGTGAGCTGTTTGGGTCAGATCGTTGCTCTGCACACGGGCGAGCCTTTAGACACGTACATCTCCACAGTTACCAAACATGTGTCAACCATTGAGACTGCATAGATGAATTACAATGAGAGGAAAGCAGATCTCACATGAAAACATGGCATCTGGTCGTGGTTGCACTGGATGTGTTGAAATTTAAGGCAGCAGCAAAGACAAAATGCTAAAGCAACATGTACAGGAAGAAGAAGAAGAAGAAGAAGAAGAAGAAGAAGAAGAAGAAGGCCTCGAATCCTCAGGATTTTCATGTCCATCCTCTCTGACTCAACAGCGGCTGTGTGTCTGTCTGTCTGTCTGTGTCTCTCCCTCCCTCTCTCCCTCTCTCCCTCTCTCCCTCTCGGCTCGGCTCGGCTCGAGTTTCGCAGCTTAAATTGAATCATGAAAACGAAGCCTGCCTTCAGCCTGGTGTTGGTGAGGGAGGCGGTTCAGAGGTGCTGCTCGGCCCTGTTTGCTTTAGAAAGGTCTCGCTGTTCTGGGAAGGAAGCCCGGAGAAGTGGATTAACTGAGACCCAGAGGAAGGAAGAAACAGATACGGTGGACCGCATCGCACCACACACACACACACACACTCACACACCCTCACACACACACTCACACAGAGCAGACCAGCTGACGGAGGGCAGGGAGGTGCTATAGGAGCTCCTCGGAGGTCCCCCTCCTCACTCAGAATCAAACAGACCAGAGGGGAAAATGTGAAACACATTTCACCCCGACGTGTGGAGGCGGGACCGACTGTTTGCTTTTCATCTCGCTGAGGAGGGTCAGGGTTAGGCCCCCCGC
>NW_027211715.1:577500-585000 GCF_022749685.1 Semicossyphus pulcher
CACGCTGCGAGTACACACAGTACACACAGTGAGTACACACAGTACACGCTGTGAGTACACACAGTACACACAGTGAGTACACACAGTACACGCAGTGAGTACACACAGTACACGCTGTGAGTACACACAGTACACACAGTGAGTACACACAGTACACACAGTGAGTACACACAGTACACGCTGTGAGTACACACAGTACACACAGTGAGTACACACAGTGAGTACACACAGTACACGCTGTGAGTACACACAGTACACACAGTGAGTACACACAGTGAGTACACACAGTACACGCAGTGAGTACACGCTGTGAGTACACACAGTACACACAGTACACACAGTGAGTACACACAGTACACATTCTTTTACAACCAGTGGAGTCGCCCCCTGCAGGATGTTAGAGAGAATGCAGGTTTAAGAACAGTTCACACACCCAGGGCAGGAGGATCAGACGCTGTGCAGGAGGTCATAACATACACACACGCTGGTGTGTGTGCGTGTGCGTGTGCGTGTGTGTGAGCTGATGGATGGAGCCTCACACATGCTGTCCGTAACAGAGGAGACATGGTGTCAGGTTTAAACCAGGAACAGGAAGATGCTGTCGGATGCTCACACCACTGAGCATCATCCACACTGTTACAGAGAGTCCAGCGTGTGAAGCAGGAGGTCAAAGGTCAGCTCGTGTCAGGATGGATGAGGATGGATATGTGTGTGTGTGTGTGTGTGTGTGTGTGTGTTGGACTGTTCATGTGGTGTTGTGTTACATGTACTCTGAGGAGAGGGATGGAGGGGTGAGGCGGCTGGATGGACAAGTAAAGAAAGATGAACAGGAGGGGAGACGAGGAGGAGGACGAGGAGGACGAGGAGGAGGAGAGAACAGGGAGACGAGGAGGAGGAGGAGGAGGAGGAGCAGTGAGCCGGCCTCTGGTCTCTGCTGCAGAGGGGGAAGCTCTATGAATCACTTGATATACAGGACACTAGTTAAGTGTGATGGTTCCCAACATGAAGGTCGAGTCACTGCAAAGGGCTACCAGACAGAGCTGAGGCCTCAGGGGAAGATGTAGGAATGAAGTCCTGATACACACAGGTGTGTAAAATCATGACTGTATCTCCTGTTGTATGTCTGTCTTGTATTAAAGGACACGAGGAACAAACAGAACAGGTTCAGAACATGAGGCCATGCAGCATCAGACACTCAGACAGACTTCAGGGTTACTAATGAAAAGCCAGCAGGAGGAGGAGAGGACAAGGAGAGGAGGAGGAGGAGGAGGAGGAGGAGCAGCAGTGAGCCGGCCTCTGTTCTCCTCACTGTGACAGATCTGCTATAAACGTAAAACGTGTCCTTTAATAACAAACGTGTTTTAAGTCCAGGTTTCAGAGTGTGGTGCCGCTCCCTCTCTGCAGCCGGGAACACCGTCCAACACTGTGCATTTACTGCCACCTGTTGGTATACCACTGTACTGCAGGTAAAGCAGCATAGTGACGCGTCTACTTCAGGGTTAGAAGGACACCTAGTGGTGGAGTCGGTCACTGCAGCAGCTGTGCGGGCCAAGTGAAGCAGAGTCAGGAGGAACGTTTGTGAAAAGTCAGTTTATTAGAGTTTAAACAAGGCACCAAAAACGACTTTAAACTGCAGTCAGGCAGAAGTGCTTTATGCTGTTGGTCAGGTCATTACAGAGATCATCAGAGTTACAGAGCAGTGAACTAAGGCAGTCTTAGTGTGTTCAGGGTGTGTGAAGAGGTCAGGGTCTACTTCCTGGATGTGTTCAGGGCTGGGTGTAGCGCAGGTATTTTTTCCCAGAAGGCAGCTCTTTGGTGGTCACTCCGCTGGGGAAGAGAGCAGCAGCTTCAGCGTCAGACAGAGAGGGAATCACCATCACTTTGTCTCCGGGCTGAAACAGACACAACAACAACAGGAAGTAAGTTTTAGTTTGAGTTACTCAACAGAAGCTTCATGAGTCTGAACGAGGTCAAAGCTCTTTCTGGCAGAGACGCACACTCAGCTGCTGGTCCGAAGGATCACTGAAAGTCAACTTCAGTAAATAGCCGACTGACAGGAAACATCCTGCAGCTGCTGATACATCATGAATTTGTTGAAGTGTTGATGAAGCCAAAGAGACACACGTCTCAGATTCAGCTTCTAAAACAGGACGATGGTGGTGGTGTAGGTAAACTGCAGATTTCATTTGTTACTTTGGGCCTCAAAGTTCAATCAGCAGATGTGTCAATACAGAATATGTTTTAATAACGTGACATTAAAACATCTAATAATGAACACAAATCAGATGCTTCATCACATACTGACCGTGACAGGTGTTCAAACAGTGTCCGACTGAATCACTGGACTCATTAGAGATCTTAGTTCAGACTAAATCATGCTTTAGCTCACCTCCAGTTCCTGAGCTTGCGGTCTGTCTAGTTAATGCACCTGTCTCACATCACCTGTCTGTAAGGAGAGCTGTACATCAGATCTCCAGGGTCTTTAACTCTTTACCTTCCAGTCGACAGGTGTGGCGACCTTCTTCTGAGCGGTGAGCTGCAGAGAGTCGATGACGCGCAGCAGCTCGTCAAAGTTCCTCCCGGTGGTGGCCGGGTAGAGGATGGACAGCTTCAGCTTCTTATCGGGGCCGATCACAAACACCTGAGCAGGTCAACATGGTGACATCAGTACATTTATTTTTGTTATTATGTGATTCATCCATTTCTATTTACAACAGCTCCTGTGAGAGAGCGCCACAGGGTGTCGTCTGTGTCTCCAACATGACATGAACTCAGAGGAACTTTAAGTAACACGATAACCTCACTGAACTTCAGGTTAAGTTATGATGCTGTGTGTATGTGAGAGCTTACACGGCTTCCTTTGTTCTTATCCTCGTGTGTAACAGCAGGAGGGAGGACTTTAAACAGCTGGAACGTTAAAGGCAGCAGCAGCTGTTAAACAGACTGCACTTACATAACATCTCTACACTACGTGTAGTGCCCAACTGTCAATCAGTACTAACGCTTGCACATGTGATCACAGGGATCGAACCCCCAACCTTCTGATTGAGAGACGACCACTGAGCCACAGCCGGCCCGTGTAGAGGTGTGAAAGAGATGAACAGGTTAGTTTCTCACACAGCGGGCGGTGAGCGGCAGTCCGTCTTTGTCCCTCTCGTCGGGGTCGAGCATCCCGAGCTGGACGGACAGCTCTCTGTTGTCGTCGGCGATGATGGGGAAGGGCAGAGCGGTGTCAGCATCGCTGTTAAACGCCATCACATCCTGCAGACACACAGACTCTGTTAATGTGCGAGCGTCGTCACAGTGCAGGTCTGATGAGCAGCGACCTTTAACCTGAAGCAGTACATCAGAGCTGATCAGCCCTGAGATGAATGCTAATATTATTTATTATCCCCTCACTGAAAGGTGGTGATCTCACCGTGTTGAACAACTACAGACCGTCTGCAGCAGTACAGCAACGGCTGCCACGACGGTGGTGAGTGATTCTGCTGAGGCCGTGGATGGTAAGAAATATTGTACTGCCCCTTTTATTGATCTGTCCACTTGACACTGAGGACACTGACATGTTACTGTTATTTGTGAATCCTGTCAAACACTTACAGCCACATTTGATTTTCACCGTTTGTGCATTATGTGCGCCCTCTACAGGTGGGGAGGGGCATCTGCAACACTATAGTTTGTATTAAGGACAAAAAGCTGTTTGTTTGTTTTCATATAAGATCTAAAGCAACATTAAAACATCAAGTCTGCCTGAATGTACCTGTTGGAAAGGTGAAAGAGAACGTTCAACAGGAGACACGAGTGTCTCTGCTGTCATTTACAATAAAAGTGAACAATAATTACCTCAGAGTGACACTCCACCCAGAGTCACCTGACATGTCCTTAACCTCTTACACAACACACACACACACGTGTGTGTGTGTGTGTGTGTGTGTGTGTGTCTGTGTGTCTGACCTTGCTCCAGTTGCGGTGGTCCTCCACGCTGTCGATCGACAGGGCGATCATCTTCACACCTCGTTTCTTGAACTGGTCAGTGACCCGGGCGGCGCAGGCGAGCTCGGTGGTGCAGACGGGGGTGAAGTCTTTGGGGTGTGAGAACAGGATGCCCCACCTGCAGGGGGCGACACACAGGGAACAACACGGTCTGTATTTCTACACTTCAGAGAGCTCAGTGTGAATAAGTCTGCAGTCAATGAACGTGTATGTAACACTGCAGACAGGCACAGTCACATGGTGCGTAGGGCTGGAACTAACAATTATTTTGATTAGCGATGAATCTGTTTATTTTTCATGATAAACAGATTCATCTTCAGCTCATCACACAAACCCACACGCTGAAGAGGCTGGAACCTGCACATGTTTGTCATATGACTGAAAAGATGAATCAACTATCAAAACAGTTTGCCATTATTATTTATTGCAGCGCTAAAGGGATGAATACCATCAGGTTTCACACCATGCTATAGTGCCGCAACTCTGAACACAGAGCCCGACACTGAGAAAACAGGGAAGGAAGAAGATGGAGAGGATGAAGTCTCAGAGGAGGACATTCCATCTGTCCGCCTGCAGCTGCTCTCTGAAGCAGCATCCTGTCTTTATGATGAAATGCTCTTTGATTGTTGAATCACATGAGCTTTCCTCCTCACACGGTCAGTTGTTGTGATGAACCATCATCACATGCTGTACAAACAGCAGCAGAGTTCAGCTCTGATCACATGAGCACACCACCCACAAGATTAAACTGGGACACAACCAGTTTGTTCCTGCACGATAAACTCTGAGCACTGAGGCCGTTACTGGGAGGGATGTGTTCAGGAGCGGTTGGAGATTTCAACTCTGAGCAGAAGTCAAAACGTATTCAAAGACAAACGACACAAATAAAAACACAATGAAGCTTCAAACTGGGACACATTCCAACAGACGGGGCCTCTCACACTCCAACATCTACACACACTCCAACATCCACACACACTCCAACATCTACACACACTCCAACATCTACTCATCTGAGCTAAAATACAAGAGAGGCGAAATCACAGAGGTGTGTAAGGAGTGTGTGTGTGTAAGGAGTGTGTGTATTGGTGTGTGTATTTTAAGGTCTGCAGTGTAATGTAGTTTTATGATACTAAAAGTTTTTCATGTGCATTACACGGTACAGGTAAGGGCCCAAATGTGTTAAAGCAACAAACTCTCTGTGTCACACATCAGTGCCATGCTCTGCGTCAAAGTGCATCGAGACTACACATTTTAAACATTTAAAAATCAACTTTTGTTGTTGTTGCTGTCAACAAGTGTTGTTCACGCTGCTTCTCTGACCTGGTTTATGAGACACTTTGAAAGAACTTTGCATGGAGCTGTTGGAGCAGAACACACTGTGCTCTCTCTCTTTGTGTGTGTGTGTTTCTTTTCTCTCTGCTGCTACATTAAGACAAAGCGACAGGTCAGGTTCTCTCTCACACACACACACACACACACACACACACACACAGTGTCCAACAGATTAAACCCTCCGACATCTGTCTAAATGTTATCTTTTACTATGGAGGTTATTGTTGTCTCAGGCAGCCGACTCATGCTTGCGTAACTGTGTGTGTGTGTGTGTGTGTGTCCCAGCTGGTGTCGCACAATAAAGCCCTGTAACCTGTGACACAAAGCGTCTGTGATTCCTTCATTATGATTCCTGAATCTGGTCCTGCAGGTCTCTCGGCAGCTTCAGCCTCGCGCTGCTCTGTCTACGACACATTTCAAAATAAAACTACAACACGGTGTGTTTTGGAGTCTGCGCACTTACGAGTTTCCTAGGAAGTCGTGGAACTTGATCCGGCCGATGGTTGTGTCGGCCTCGAAGTTTGGGAACTCGTCTCCCAGCAGAAGTCCCGGCATGTCGGCTCCTCTTTGCGGATCAGACCAGAAGAAAGACGGAGACAAGCTGCTCTGCTGCTCTCTGATCTGGACCACGTGACGAAACCCGGATATGGGCGGGGTTTACTTAATGACGCAGCACGCCAACAACCAACCAGAGAAGAGGAGGAGATACGAGTTAGTTTTATTTTTTAGATGATTTAACAATTTTATTTATGTGAGAATAACATTACAAACATGTCTGAAATACATACATACATACATAGACTAAAGTTCAACATGAAACAATGATGATAAACTGAATTGGAATTTTATTGAGCAGTAAACAGACTCATTAAGTTAACAAGATAATTCATCATGAGACATCATTTGTTTTTCTCTACTAGGGGACGATCATATTTGATATGAGAATTATTAAACATTAGTCTAAAACACACAGCCTGGTGACAGCGTCTCTTTTAAATTTTACCTATTTTATGTTTTTTAGATATATTTTTAAAATATATGTACTTTGTTTCTTTGTTTCATAAATTTATATTTCAGATTTTTTTTTTTTTTAACGCAATCTAGTTTTTTAATATTTATATTTGTCTAAACTTTTTTTTTTTAGTATTATGGTTGAAAGGCAGTCGGTTGTCATAGAAACCGGTCACGTGTACAAAGAAACACAGTTTCCCAGCTGTCTTTGCGGGTAGAACAACAAAGATGGCGGATCGGCTCGGTGTTTCAGGACGTGAGACGAATCGTAAAACGTACAACAGATGAATTGAAGGAGCAACAGCCGCACAGCACTGCAGAGGATTCACCGCGCGGAGCGACGACACCAACCGGGCCTCCACCTACTCCTCCCCCCGCTGTCCCCTCGCTGTGCCCCCGGTAACCCCCGGACATCATGCCGTCTCCCAAAGCGAAGAACCCGGGCCGCAGCGGAGGCAGCCCGGTGCTCGGCGGCTCTAACGGCCGCTACGACTTCATGTCCCTGACGAAGCCGCTGAGCCGCTCCTCCCCCCCGCCGCTCCTCCTCCAGCGACAGGGCTCCGACCCCACCACCGCCCGCCTCCGTGCTTCAGAGAGCCCCACCCGGCGTCGGGGCTCCAGCTCCTCCACGGGCTCCGGACAGGGGCTGCCGGAGGAGGACGGAATCCGGCTCAACCCGTCCTTCCTCCGGGTGGCGCTCAGCTCGCTGCTCGCCATCGACCTGTGGATGTCAAAGCGGCTGGGCGTGTGCGCGTGCGAGGACTCGTCCTGGGGGAGCGTGCGGCCCCTCATGAAGCTGATCGAGATCTCGGGACACGGGATCCCCTGGCTGGCCGGGACCGGATACTGTCTGTACAAGAGCGACAGCGCCGCGGGACAGGAAGTCATGCTCAACCTGCTCATGGGTAAACACCTGCTGCACGTGCCTCTCTGTGTGTGTCTGTGAGGGAGGGGGGCACTGACACCTGTCTTTCTGGGTACCACTCACTGAGTATCTGTGTTCTTACACCCCCCCACCACCCTGTTGACAGTCTCCTCCTCCTGTCCTCACCTGCATGGGCTCTCCTTTAGTCTCTCTGTTGTTTCCTCACCTGCAGATTGTTGTGTTGTAGTTCATGAAGAGCTAATGATCACCTGACCCCACCAGCTCCATCAGTGTCC
>NW_027211715.1:595000-657500 GCF_022749685.1 Semicossyphus pulcher
TGGAATCCGAATGGGCCGTGTTCAAAGCCTCCATTGTGGAAGCGGCTACAAGGAGTTGTGGCCAGAAGGCTGTCGGTGCCTGTCGTGGCGGCAACCTGAGAACCCGTTGGTGGACACGAACGGTGAGGGAAGCCGTCAGGCTGAAGAAGGAGGCCTTTCGGACTTGGTTAGCCCAGGAGTCTCCAGAGGCAGCAGACGGGTACCGAGTGGCCAGAAGGGCTGCAGCTTCTGTGGTTGCGGAAGCAAAAAACCCGGGTGTGGGAGGAGTTCGGGGAGGCTATGGAGTAGAACTTTCGGTTGGCCTCAAAGAAGTTCTGGCAAACCGTTAGACGACTCAGGAAGGGGAAGCAGGGATTGGCTCAAGCTGTTTTTAGCAGGGGTGGAGAACTGCTGACCCGGACTGAGGATATTGTCGAGCAGTGGAAGGAACACTTTGAGGAACTCCTGAACCCAGCCAAAACGTCCTCTGATGAGGAGGCAGAGTCTGAAGTTCCAGGGGAAGCCTTATCTATATCCGTGGCAGAGGTCACTGAGGTAGTCAAGAAGCTCCTCAGTGGCAAGGCGCCAGGTGTAGATGAGATTCGCCCTGAGATGCTAAAGGCTCTGGACATTGTTGGGCTGTCTTGGCTGGCACGCCTCTTCAATGTTGCATGGAGGTCTGTGACAGCACCTGTGGAATGGCAGACCGGGGGGGCGGTTCCCATTTTTAAAAAGGGGGACCGGAGGGTGTGTCCCAACTATCGGGGTATAACACTACTCAGCCTCCTGGGTAAAGTTTATTCCAGGATGCTGGAAAGGAGGCTCCGGCCGATTGTCGAACCTCGTATACAGGAGGAACAATGCGGATTCCGACCTGGCCGTGGAACAGTGGACCAGCTCTTTACCCTGGCAGGGCTGCTTAGGGGGGCATGGGAGTTTGCTCATCCAGTCTACTTGTGCTTTGTGGACTTGGAGAAGGCTTATGGTCATGTCCCCCGGGTGGTCCTGTGGGGAGTATGGGGTACCGGGGCCGTTGATACAAGCCATCCGGTCGCTGTAAAACCAAAGTGAGAGCTGTGTCCGCATCCTCAGCACAAAGTCAAACACGTTCCAAGTGCGTGTTGGCCTCTGCCAGGGCTGTCCCTTGTCACCGATAATGTTTGTGATTTTCATGGACAGGCATTGGGGCGGTTTAAAGCCGAGTGTGACACGGTTGGGATGAGAGTCTGCACCTCCAAGTCTGAGGCCATGGTTCTCCGGGTGGGGAGTGAGTCTTTGCCTCAAGCGAAGGAGTTGAAGTATCTCGGGGTCTTGTTCACGAGTGAGGGTAAAATGGATCGTGAGATTAACAGGCGGATCGGTGCAGCATCAGCAGTAATGCAGGCGTTGTACCGGACTGTGGTGGTGAAGCGGGAGCTGAGCCTGAAGGCAAAGCTTTTGATTTACCAGTCGATCTACGTTACAACCCTCACCTATGGTCACAAGCTTTGGGTAGTGACCGAAAGAATGAGATCGCGGATACAAGCGGCCGAAATGAGTTTCCTTCAGAGGGTGTCTGGGTTCAGCCTTAGAGATAGGGTCAGGAGCTCGGAGATCCGGGGGGAGCTTGGAGTAGAGCCGCTTCTCCTTCGCGTCGAAAGGAGCCAGTTGAGGTGGTTCGGGCATCTGGTTAGGATGCCTCCTAGGCGCCTCCCTTTGGAGGTTTTCCGGGCACCTCCAACTGGGAGGAGACCCCGGGCTAGACCAGAGCTCACTGGAGGGATTATATATCCTGTCTGGCCTGGGAACGCCTCGGAATCCCCCAGGAGGAACTGGAAAATGTTGCTGGGGAAAGGGACGCTTGGGTCACCTTGCTGAGTAGGCTGCCACCGCGACCCGGCCCTGGATAAGCAGAAGATAATGGATGGAAAAGAAAGATGAATGAGGCAGAAGGTGAGCCGAATGAAGAGTACTGAAGCTTTAATGTCATCATGTATTTAATCAGGAGGTGCTGATGCTGAATCAGCAGAAGAGTTTAGGTGTTTGTTGAGACGTTCTCTAGTTCTCTGTTTGACTCTCTGCAAAACAGGAAATCTACCAGACCTGACCTTCATCTGACGGGCAGTTCACACTTCTGTTTTAACTTTCACTTTGTTGCAGCTGCCCCTGAGCCTGAAACAAGGCGTAGCTAAAAAGTTAGCAGTCTGATACGTCTTTGTCCTCCTCCTGCAGACTTCTCTGTTGATCAACAGCTTTGCAAAGGCTTCTAATAAAACTCAAAGACCGTTGTTGTTAAGTCAACTCTACTTCAAATTTCCCCCACAAACTACAGGGACTTCCTGTCATGTGGAGGGAATATCCTGTGGTCCCAGAGGAAAAGGTTACTGTTGAGAAAGTAACTTATAATGAAAACATTTGAACGTGTTCTTGATCTTAGTCTGACATACAGTTTACCTTACAGTCTACAGGACGATGTTTGGAGGAGAGGAAGCTACATACCCTGTTCAGTCTGTCACTGAGGATGCAGGAAAGAATCATAATTTCTTTATGTAGTTTGAACCAAGAAGTATATGAAGAGTAATTCTATTATCTAAAATGAACAAGTTTGTTCAAAGATGCACAGATCCCTGATCCGCCTGCTGTGTTCATACTGTTAGTAAACCTTAGTCAGTAAGTTGACTTAAAGTTAATCAAATCTCTCTCTTTGTCCCTCCTGCAGCTCCATCATGGTGCACAGGGTGGCAGTGATCGGGGCGGGGCCCTCAGGTCTGACCAGCATCAAGGCATGTCTGGATGAGGGCATGGTGCCCATCTGCTTCGAGAGCAGCGACGACATGGGCGGACTTTGGAAGTTCAAGGTAAATCACCTCAGCAGGAGCAGAATAAAGGCTAACAATCAGTTTGATTTCATGCTCCTGCCTAGTGAAGGTGAGAATATGATGAGGAAGCGGCTGTCAGTTGCTGTGTTCGAAATGCCAAAATATTAGGAAACTTGCGCCTGGCGTAGCGTACTGCAAATTAATTTGAAAAGCTCGTCTATACTACATACTACAGTCGAACACAGCATGTAGCATGTAGCATGTAGCATGTAGCATATAGTATCCGAATTCGCACACAACCAGTGTGAGCGGCAGGGCTGCCAGGTCTGAGGTTTTCCATCTGTCCGTGGGTCAAACACTGTGTGTCAGATGAGGAGTTAAGACAACACAGAAAATCTTTGAACCTGCATTATTCCTGATGTCCAGCAGGGGGCGACTCCACGGGTTGTAAAAGAAGTGTGATCCTATAGAAGTCTATGAGAACATGCTCCTCCTCCTCTCCTGATGTATTCCCTCAGTAAACATGTTCCTAATGAGTTTATGGTCTCAGTCTCTAGTTTCAAGTCTTCCTCAGCACAGCATGATTTAGTCACTGATGCTCCCATTGAGAGTCACACAGATCAGGAAGAGGGGAGGGGTTAGGGCGGGGCTACCTGTGATTGACAGGTTGATACCTAAAACCTAAAAAATGTCTTGCTGTTATCTCAGATATCAGACATGATGGATGTAAGTTGGATAACTTGCATCTGCTTCCCCTCGCTTCGCTTTAGCTCCACCCTGTTGACTACATATGATCACTTCAGGTTCCAAAATTCAAGATGGTTATGGCCAAGAAGTCAAACTAGTCTTCAACTGCGTTCTACACAAACCAGTGGTTGATGTCTCGTCGGCTTCTCCTCTGATATCTTGCCCCCCATCTTCACTCTTAAGCCTTCTTCCATTTGAAACATGTTCTCTGCAGGAAGTGTCGGAGCCAAACAGGGCCAGTATCTACCGCTCACTCACCATCAACATCTCAAAGGAGGCGATGTGCTACAGCAACTTCCCCATCCCTGCTGATTACCCCAACTACATGCATCACTCTAAGATCCTGAAGTACTTCAGAATGTACGCAGAGCACTTCAAACTGCTGCAGCACATTCACTTCCAGGTAACAACATGAGGTGAATCCACTGCACTTTGAAACAATAACTACAAACTAATCTAATCTGTTCGATATGTTTGATTCAGACGTCGGTGAAGAGCGTCCGACAGAGACCAGACTTCAGTCGGACGGGTCAGTGGGAGGTGGTGACTGAGGACCGAGACGGACAGGAGCAGAGTCACGTCTTTGATGCAGTGATCTGCTGCTCCGGGCACTACACCTACCCCAACATGCCGCTCAAAGACTTTCCAGGTAAACACGCGTCTTATATACACCTGTCCAAGGTGGAACAGTCATCGTAGGGTCAGCTTGTTCTACACTTCGGGGTATAGATTAATTATGAGACATAGATGTTGTATGCTTTGGCTTCAGAATAGTGTCAGTCCTGTTCTTGGCGTAACATCTTAAGACATCGTTTTGCTGTGTTGCAGGAATCGAGTCGTTTGAAGGCAAATACTTCCACAGCTGGGACTACAAGGGGCCTGAGGACATGTACGGGAAGAGAGTGGTGGTCATCGGCATCGGAAACTCAGGAGGAGACATCGCTGTGGAGAGCAGCAGAGTGGCCGAGCAGGTGGGAGACTTCCTTTGATGAAAAAAGTTGATTCAGAGTCATTGATGCGTGCTGACCTGTCTGACTTGGTCTGACTGGTTCTGCAGGTGTATGTGAGCACTCGTCGTGGTGCCTGGATCATCCGCCAAGTTTCTGACAATGGCGTGCCAGTGGACATGCAGTACAACACGCGCTTCGTCCACATCCTGTTCCAGCTGCTACCTGTGAACTTCCTCAACTGGTTTGGAGAGAAGAAACTGAACGCCATGTACGACCATACCATGTACGCCCTGAAACCCAAACACAGGTAGGTGCTGAGAAGCCCATGCAGGTTAGTACTCTGGGGGAAACGATGGTGCAGTGATCTGATGCCGCACAGCAACAGGGCTCTGGCTTTATGTTTCTACCTGTGCTGGTGTTTGTCTCCAGGTGCTTCCACGATTTTTATCAGGAATTTATGGACAGCATGAGGTGGAGTCCATAAATTCCCAATGATGGACCCACCACGGTCACTTACAAAGAAAAACATGGCCAATAAAAAAGTTTTATCCTTTTCACCATCAAAACCCAAAGTTTTAAGCAGTCATCCCTCTGTTTCCCCGGTGATGCCTGAGGGCTTGACTGAATCCTCCATCCATGAGGTTCTTCGATGTCTGTTGGGATCGGCTGTGGCCCCGAGCGAGTGGAATAACTGAACAGAATAAATGGAGTAAAGTTTGACTCCCTCACTTGTAACTGAAGTGTGCGGACAGAAGAGTCACATTTAACCCTACATCATCGCTGTGTTGTCTGCTTTGCCTCCTCTTCAGGCTCTTCAGTCAGATCCCTGTGATCAACGACGATCTGCCTTTTAAGATTCTGTCCGGAGCCGTCATCGTCAAACCCAACGTGAAGGAGATCCGAGGCTCCACCGTCGTGTTTGATGATGGCAGCATCGTGGAGAAGGTCTGACTGAAATTAATCTCTCAGAACTCGCTCAAAAATCTGCCTTTGTCTCTAACGTCTCTCATCCTCGCTCCAGGTGGATACGATTGTGTTCGCCACAGGTTACAACTATGATTTCCCGTACTTGCCCAGCAGTGCCATGTATAAGTCCGGGCACCGTGTGGGACTATACAAGCATGTGTTTCCTCCCAACCTGGAGCACCCCACCATCGCTGTGGTAGGCTTCATCCACGGCCTCGGAGCCATCATGCCCCAGGCTGAGCTGCAGGCCCGCTGGGTTGCGCGGATCTTCAAAGGTGAGGCTGCATGACCTGAGCGTATATCACTGTACTGTACTCACTCTGTTTGCTGTCTGTCTTCTGTTCTTCTTCAGGACATAAAACTCTGCCTTCAAACAAGGCCATGATAAAGTGTGTGGAGAGAGACACCAAGGACATGGAGAAAAGGTGAAGCTTCCTGTGCCTGATGATTTGATGCTTGTTCTGTTTGAATCCCTTCACAGTGAATACATGACGACATTTACATTTTAAAAGCTGCATTAATATAATGTTTGACCACATACTGATAACACTCTGACACACTGGCACATTATAACTCTATATAGGTATTATATAAGGACATGCCAGTTATACCTGGAGCAGACACAAAGCAACATAGGCATTAATTGTTAATGTGAGTCAAATGTATTTACTCCCCTTTAGCTGTAACGCCGCTCTCACCCAACTCCATTCACAACAAGAGTCCTTTTACTTTGCAGAACCTCGGGGCTGCTGGTCTGCCGCTGCCTTCATCAGATACGTTATTGTGTTATTGTTTAAATTTCATGTTTAAAAGATGAGTTCAGTTGTACAACTCACAATAACACAAACTAACCAATGCAGCAGCAGAGCAGCAGCTCACCTGTTCTGTGTTCTAAAATCACTGTTTTTATGAATGCAGTCTGGTGTGTGTGCAGAGAGCGATGTAACGTCTGTGTGTGGTTAAAACAATCATCTTCCTCTGTAACAAAAAGGTCTATCTCTGTAGGGATCCTTTCTGTCATGTTGTCACACACTTAGAATAACAATCTGAGCCTGTCAGTGGAAACAACAAGAACTTTTAGTGGACGACCTTTGACCCATCAAGGATTATGTTGCAGACATTACAGCCTGTTTCACTGCTGTAGGATGAACACATCTACTGGAGACACTCACACACTTTGTTCCTGTTAGAGCCCAAAATATGTGTAAACATAGGACCAGGTTTAAAACATATAAAAACTCTGATTAGTGATGCTTTAAATTCACAGTTTAATTAGGAAACCTTTTGCTCTTTATGAGCAACTATTGTATTGATCAGATCACTTGCTCGTGGTTAGTAACACGTTGAGGCTTTTTGTTTATATCTTTAATGTTAATATTGTTCTGTTTATACCTGGTTGCTCCTCTCTCCTCTTGCTCCTCTGCAGCTTCATCCTGTCCCGGCTGACCCCCCTGCAGGTGGACGTCGTCTCCTACATGGACGACTTAGCAGGAGAAGTCGGGGTGCGTCCCAGTCTGCTCTGGTTGTTCTTCACAGACTACCGGCTGTTTAAGAGCATCCTTTGGGGGCCCGTCACAGCCTACCAATACCGCCTGGTAGGACCTGGGAAATGGGACGGGGCCCGCAGAGCCATCCTAACCCAGTTTGACCGAATGTACCAACCTCTGAAGACCAGACAGGTGTGACATGAATCACCGTTTCCTCGACATTCTGTTAGCCTAGCATGTGATGCTTATACGAACATGTCCTCCTCTTCCAGATAAAGGAGCCGGAGGCCTCAATCGCTGCTCGTCTGTTGAAGCTGAGTCTGACCGTCATGGCCGGAGGAGCAGCTGTTTACTACGTCCATGTGCGCAGCCCGACCACCTTCCCCACCCTGCTGTCCAAGCTCCGCCCCCTGACAGTGTAAACAGGCTGAATCCACGCTGGAACACACACCACATACCTGCGGTGTCTTCATCACCTCAGCATCTCCTGTGTGTGATTATGGAATCATAAGTCAATGTTTCTTGGAGAAATAAATGAGAATTACATTTTTACTATTATAAAGAAAAGTAAGAGCAAATCATCATTAGATTGTCAGGGTACGGATATGACTGACGACCATTGACAGCATTATTACTCCATTCCCTTGATCTGCAACTTGTCATTGAATTCTTTTTTCTTCAAAATGAAGTTCTGCTTTTTAAAAATGGTGACGCTGCTGTCTCAGTTTTCCAAAGTGCTGGAAAAGTGTTTTGCTTTTAAAGTGAATGATTTCATAGAAAACAATAAAGTGAGAAACAGTGTGGCTTTAGAACAAACAGATCTACATGTAAGAAATCACAGCAGCCATAGAAAACAAGCGATACACGGTCGGGATTCATTGATTTAAAAAATGCCGCTGACCGCGGTTTGTTTGTATCCAAATAAAACTCACAAATGTTTAATAAGATATTTAGAAAACAGAAAGCAGTTTGTTCAGTTTGCTGTTGATTCTGATTTCATGAAAGTAAAGTGTGGAGTCCCACGAGGGGCGGTTTTGGGCCCAATATTGTTTAAGCTGTATATTAATGAAATATGTGACGTTTCCAGCATTTTGCACTCTTTTGTTCGCAGATGACACTGATATGTTTTGATCTGGAAAGGATTTGAAGTCAGATACTTTAGTGTGTGAAATGTTCAAACTTAGGTGGTTCGATGAAAATAAATCATCCTTGAATTGGAGTCAAAGTAAATTCTTGATCTTTGGTAAAAGGAGAAAGGATGATCGGATGGTTGTGAATGGTGTTCACATCGAGTGATAACAATCTGACTTGGAAACCTCATGTATATAAAAAGTGAGTAAATGTTTTAAACAAAGCTAAGGACAGTTTGGATTCTGCTTCTCTTCATATTTTATACTGTTCGCTTTTTCATTGCTCAGAGGAACGAGCCCACACGGTACGACTAATACTCAACCTTTGTTTGTGTTACAGAAAAGATCACGATTATAAACAAGGTGAATTTTAGAGAACACACTAACAGTCTGTGTCACATTCTCACAGTCTCACAAAGATTTAGTTGATTTTAAAACTTTTTCCATGTTTAAAGCCAGAAATAGTTTATTACCTGAACACCTGCAGAGGTTGTTTGTGTTGACATCAGTTGAAGGTTTAGCTGGAAACACTGGAGATGTGTTACCTGAGATTAACTCTCAGTGGAAGAGCGAGATGTATCACTTGATGTTCCTCCAACTCATTGAAACACCTGAAACAAAGAGAGCGGTGTCTGCAACAGTAACCCTGCTGACCTGAGGCGCTGACCTGAGGCGCTGACTGAGGCGCGTTCACTGCAGTCCGGGACCATTTTTATATAGAATAACAACAGAACAGAAGGAGACAAAGAGAGACTGCGGGTGGAAACATTTTTAGCTCACATGAACACATGAGGCCTTCTTCACTGATTCAGATGCAGACTGTTTTTTTTTCAGGGAGACAAACAAGAGAAGACATGTTTGTCTCTCAGCTCAGTGAAACCCATTTGAAGCTGTGGAGGGCGCCACCTGGTGGAAGCAAGCTGGAAGCTGTTGGAGATGTGGGTCAGAAGTTTATATAAGTGTGAGGGCAGTTTACCCAGCGTGGTATGGTGCACAACATGTACAGATAAAGCTGTTTACATAGACTGAGCAAACTGATGAGAGCAGGAGGCAGAGTCAGCGATCAGAGAGCACTGTGCTCCACAGAGTCCACCAGGACCGGGCCTGAGCGGGTCTGAGGAGGACAACAGGCAGCGTGCATGTAGAGAACATCAGTCTACGACACTAAGACGAAGGAAACATGCACAAGTTGTTTTCTGGCAAACGATCTTTCTTATGAAACTTCAGCAAAGACTTTTATTGACTAACTAACATCAGTGAACTTGTTTAATGTGTGACCAGGACGACTGAAGCAGCAGTGACTGATTAAAGTCTCTTCTTCAGGCTGGTTGGATTTTAATGTCGTCAATGGTTACCTTGAACTCTTTCCTCGGTAAACATCCTGACCTTTTCACTCCAGCACACGGGGTCAAAGTCTCCCCCCCCCGCAGCACTGTTAACTGATCAGGTCAGTTAAAGCTGAACCTCATGTGAAGCGAGAGTCTGTTTGACGTTCAGTCTCAACTGCAGGACTCAGCTGACGGAGAGGTGAGAGCAGCTTTCACACTAACAATACGAGTGTTTGTAACGGAGACGTGTGTTCCTGGGACATGCAGACACACGCTCTGCTCCTGTAACTGATCTGAGAGCTGCTGCAGCTCAAACCGCTTCATGATATCAGGCGTGAGACAGTGCAGGGCTTCAGTCAGCTTGTCTTTGTGTTAGCATGTTTAGCTCTCTCATGTGTCTGCAGCTGAAGTCTGTTATTGTGAACATCAGAGTTAAAATGCTTCAACAAGAAGCCACGAGGAGGGTCCATCATAAACTGTGCGACCTGATTACAGTCCATGCTGCAGGGATCTGAAAGGTGTCGTATGTTGATGTGAGATCATGTTTGCTGTTTTTAATTTAAACACACCTGTGTGCTCACCTGAGAAATCTGGGGCCTCTCTGGGGCCCTGCATGGGTGGATGAAGGGCCCTTGATGGGCTCCATTCAGGGACCGTATGTGAATGCGAGCGTTTCCTGCAGACAGCGTGAAACAGTGAAGCAGCTGCAGAAGGGCCGAACCCATCTTTCTTCCTCGGCCCCGCCCCGTCTGAGACTCTCACTAACTTGCTGAAACAGACGGTGTGTCCGACACCGATACTATCATACTATCACGCTAATCATACTAATCATACTAATCATACTAACCATGACGTAAAATGGAATAAGTCGTGCGTTCCCATCTCAAAGTATGCAATTGTGTGTATGTGAGAAATGCCCGGATGTATACTAGATCGGCCAGGATGTTTGAGTATGAGACGGGATCTCACTGGTTGTACTCAACCGCCCCAAAATGCATTGCAGCTATTCAGCTTCTACTATGGCGGAGATGGACCGGAGATCAGAGCGGACACACGTAAACGATTAAGTCACGTGATACGGAGAAGACGGCTCTGAGTATGATGCCACCGGCATCCTAACAGTCAGGTTAGCAGGCAGTATGCAGTACATACTGTTTGAGTCTGTAGTAGGCAGCACGTTAGTATGTGGTGTCGGACACAGCAAGAGTCACTTTCTCAGAGATCTACTTTAGCCCCGCCCACACCTGTTGTTGGGCCTGTTTTCACCTGAGTATCATGAGCAGACACTCTCCACTGTGCGCTGAACTCATCTGAAGCCACAGAAATACCCTGAATGAATCTTTCCTTCCACACATGCTAAATGCTAAAGTGAAGCTGATTACCATGTTAGCATTCTAACTGCTAGCATACCGATGTTAGCATTTAGCTTAGCACCACAGTAGCCTGTGTAAGCAGTGTTGCTGTAGACTCTCGATCTTGTTTCAGACACAGATCAGGTCCTCGCTCCCTCTGACAGACGAGTCCTCAGCCATGGTTGGACGTGTGGCCGTGATCGGAGCAGGAAGCTCGGGTCTGGCCTGTGTCAAAGTCTGTGTCGATGAAGGTCTGCGGCCCGTCTGCTTTGAGAGCAGTGATGACATCGGCGGCCTGTGGAGGTTCAAGGTGAGCGAGGCAGCTGTTTCAGGATTCGTCTCTGACGCATGAACAGAGACGGTGCTTCGATCAGTTTCCATCAGCTCCATGTCTGCTTCTGTCCTCAGGAGTCCCCGGAGCCTGAGCGCGGCAGCATCTACCGCTCCCTGGTGGTCAACACGTCCAAGGAGACAATGTGTTTCAGTGATTATCCCATGCCCGCTGACTTTCCAAACTACCTGCACAACTCCCAGGTGCTGCAGTACTACAGGCTGTACGCCCAGCACTTTGACCTGCTCAGACACGTTCGCTTCCAGGTGATCACAGTCTCATCAGCAGCAGCATGAAAACACCTGAAGCTTTAAGGTCAGAGTGATAATGTGTGCGTTTGTGTGTTTTCAGACCACAGTGAGGAGCGTCTCACAGAGGACAGACTTCTCTGTGTCCGGTCAGTGGGACGTGGTGACCTTCAGCAGAGATGGAGAGGAGGAGAGACACGTGTTTGATGCAGTTCTGGTGTGTTCAGGTCACTACACCCACCCAGCCTTACCCCTCACGGACTTCCCAGGTCTGCAAACACACAGAAATCAACCTTTAAACATGTGACAGGACCTGACGAGAGAGGCTCACACGCTGTTTCTCTGCAGGATACGAGACGTTTTCTGGGAGATGTTTCCACAGCTGGGAGTATAAAGATGCCGACGCCTGCAGAGGAAAGAGGGTGGTGGTGGTTGGGATCGGCAACTCAGCAGGAGACATCGCCGTAGAGGTCAGCAGATCTGCAAAGAAGGTGAGAGAAGAGATGCACTGTGCAGAGGACCAGCAGACCTGAGACAGAGGTTTAACCTGATGCATGTACTCACAGCCTTGTTCTCTCTCTGACAGACGTTCCTCAGCACTCGGCATGGGGCCTGGGTGATCAGCAAGATGTCCTCTAGCGGCCTCCCCCTCGACATGACCGCCATCACGCGCCTCAATAACATCCTCATGAGGCTGCTTCCAAAGACTCTGCTGAACTGGGCAGTGGAGAGATCACTGAACCAGAGATACGACCACAGACTGTACGGCCTGCAGCTCCGACACAGGTGACACTTTCTGTTAGTGGTCATTATTGTCAGTGAGGAGCAATGCATGGTTATATGTTACATGTGACAGGTGTGGGCGACTGATCGTGTCCTGTCTGACACAGAGCTTTGGACAGACGGCCGATGATCAATGACGACCTTCCTGGTCGGATCCTTCAGGGAGCGCTCGTCATGAAGCCCGACCTGAGAGGCTTCAGGGAGTCTGGGGTGGAATTTGAGGACGGCTCTGTGGAGGAGGACGTCCACGCTGTGGTCTTCTGTACAGGTTATAAAGGAACGTTCTCCTTCCTGCCTGCAGCGCTGACTGAAGGGCGTCACGGAGAGTTCACTCTGTACAAGTAAGCATCTGCTGGTTCGGACAGCTAAAAACTTTCATTATGTAAAGGAGGAGGACTGAAACTCCACCTTACAGGTAGAAACTCAGGTCACATGTGACCTCTGACATGAACACCTGCTGGAGCCAAACGTCAGAGACTTCAGGAGGTCTCTGACCTCAGCATCATTGTGTTACTGCTAACGTAGAAGACTGAACATGTTAGCGATCTTTAGCGGAGCTGGAGGCTGGATTTTAGACAGAGCCAGGCTAGCTGTTTAGTTTCCTGACTTTATGCTAAGCTAAGCTAACCAGCATGAGAGCGATATCAGTGTTCTCATCCAACTCTTGGCAGGAGAGGGAATCAGTGTCTCCAGATGTTAGTCTGGAACAGTTTAATTGAAACACCTTTTTAATGAACCTGAATTAATGAACACGTTCATTCTGAATCTTTCTTAATACAAAAACATCATTTTGATAAGTTTAAGAAATGTTATTGATTATAATATATTTATACTACATTACACCCCCCCATGTTTGTTGTTGTAATACTCACTCCTGTCTATAAAACATGGGCCGCTGATGAAGTTCAGCCTCTTGTGGTCAGAACCAGGATTACAACAACCAAGAAAATCAGTCTTAACAAGAAGTTTCACCTGTAAAAACGTTCGTTTCACCTCTATGTGAAAAACATGAGAAACAGGAAATATGAATCTGGACATCATTCGTTCCCTCTTCAGTCGTGAACACGGGAAACATCTCAGAGCAGACGTATCAAACACACAAGCTTCATTGCCTTTCATTGAGACTCAGCGTTATCACTGAACTTGTTCCTCATCAGGAGAGTGTTTCCTCCGGCTCTGTCTAAACCCACGCTGGCCGTCATGGGTCTCTTCCAGACTAAAGGACCCATCATGCCCACCGTGGAGATGCAGGCGAGGTGGGCAGTGAAGGTGTTTACAGGTAAACAGTTATGAGCTGAATGTGTACACACACACACACACACACACACACACACACACACACACACACAAGGAAGAGCAAACGTATCAGTGTGTTTGATCTTCCAGGTGTGAGCCGTCTCCCTCCTGAGGGGAAGATGCTGGAAGTCATCGAGTCTGAGAGGCAGAGCAACATGAAGAGGTAGATCGTCCTCACTCTGATGGTCACTTTTTATCTCAATGAATTTAAAGTGATGGTGTTGTCTCCTCAGCTACCCGTGCCCCCGTCAGGCTGCTCTGCAGGTGGACTTCATCTCTTACCTGGACTTCATGGCTGAGCAGGTCCGTTCACGTCAGCAGCATCATTTACATTCAGAACAATAATAACAGTGTTACCTTCTGTCTGAATACGACACAACGTAATAATCTGATCTCAGGTGGGAGTTCGACCGAACCTCCTGACCCTCCTGCTGACCGATCCTCTGCTCTGGATCAAGGTCTTCTGCGGCCCCGTCACGCCCTATCAGTACCGTCTGACCGGACCTGGACGCTGGACCGGAGCCCGACACGCCATCCTCACTCAGTGGGAACGGGTGGTTCAACCTTTCAGAACCAGAACAGTACCAGAACCAGACGGCAGGCCGGCGGGGATCAGTTCCCCCTGGCTGCTCCTGTTTGGAGGATCTGTGGTCGTCGCTGTGCTTCTGTCTCTGCAGGGTGCCGATTGTATCCTGGACCGGGGAAAGGTTCTCCTCAGGGACTCCTGGTTCACTGGTTAACAACAACTGGCTCAAGCTTGAAGCAGAAGTTTCTCACGTCGTGTTGTGTGACTGAATCTTTAGAGACAAAGAGCTGCAGCTGCTGCACAAAGACTCAGGATCAGGTCGAGAGCTGAGCTGCACTTTAAAAACTGTCCTTCGTCTTCTCTGATGTGTTACACAGAAGTTACATCGAGCATCATGAGAGGACGCACACAGGGACCAACAAGTATCTGTGTATGACTGCCGTTTTGGACTCTCCTCAGTGCTGCATGAGATATTCACCCTATACTCTACAGGTGCACCCAGTCAATGATTGTGGGCCTGATTATCAACTCTTAAACATATATTACTCTGAGAAAGGGACCAAGCGGTATGGACAGCTGACTGTGTTTAAAGATGGCCCACACGTCTCCTCCTCCTCTCATTGTACAAAAGTCAAGCTGTCCCTGCTACTGGAGCGCTGTCAGCAGTCACTGCCGCCCAGGGCCGGCTCTGTCTATTACGGCGCCCGAGGCACACATTTTGCTCGCCAGTGTGCAGCACAGTTATCCAGAAGAGACGTGATCATTAGAGTTGCTATTGTTCGATCGATCAGCTGTGTTGGGATATGAGGACACTGTGGGGCCTCAGGCCCGGGGGGTCGGAGGGGATTCTCCCTCAGGAATTTATTTTATAAAAAGCTTTATTTTGATGCAATTTTATGCTCTTTTTATTTACATTCAAAGTAATCATTGAAAATGTAAAAATGTGAACATGAACTGCTGTCACTTCACATTTACTGATGAGACTTAGAAACATGTGAAATTCACGAGTCAGCGTGAGTTTACTGTGACATTAAAGAGTCTTTCTTCATTCACAATAAACTGTTAAAGATTGAGTTTCTTCGTCTCTTTCCATCACATGCTGCTGTCTCTCTGTTCTGTCTGTCTGTATCATGTGTGATCAGACGATTAGACATTATATACACAGGACTGTGCAAAAGTTTCAGACAGGTGTGAAAAAATGCTGTAAACTAAGAATGCTTTCAAGAATATAAATAATAATTTTTTATTTTGATCAATTTACAAAACGATCAGTGAGTGAACAAAAGAAAATCTAAATCAAATCAATATCTGGGGTTACTACCCTTTGCTTTCAAACCAGCATCAGTTCTTACAGGTACACCTGCACACAGTCAGGGATGTTGTAGGATTATAGTCAGGTGTATGATCAACCAATTATACCAGACAGGTGCTAATGATCATCAGTTCAACATGTAGGTTGAAACACAGTCATTAAGTGAAACAGAAACAGCTGTGTAGGAGGCTTAAAACTGGCTGAGGAACAGCCAAACTCTGCTACCAAGGTGAGGCTGTGGAAGACAGTTTCATGTCACAGGTCAGACACCATGGCAAGACTGAGCACAGCAACAAGACACAAGGTAGTTATTCTGCATCAGCAAGGTCTCTCCCAGACAAAGATTTCAAAGCACACTGGGGTTTCAAGATGTGCTGTTCAAGCTCTTTGGAAGAAGCACAAAGAAACGGGCGACGTTGAGGATTGTAGACGCAGTGGTTTGCCAAAGTGATACCCTAGGCAACCGCCTGCCTCGGATCTACCATATGGGCAACCTGGGCACATGCACAGGGGCCCCATAGCACACAATGGCCCTCCGCAAAGAAAAAAAAAAAAGAAATTATCCAGTCACTCGGCTGGAAAAATGGTGACTTGTAAGCAAGCAGCAATACACTGTATAGACTGGCTAATGGTCAGGGTGGGCGGGCAAAGAGAACAGGTGGCTTACATTGCACAGACCCTCCACAGTTAAAAAGAGTTAAATTAATTCATACCTGACCCCCTATCAGTTAGATTGCATCACAGAGAAATGTGCAGGAAAAAGCAAAAGAAGCTGCAGAAATGGACGATGTGAACCAAAAGCCCAGCGGGGCTGCTAAAAGAAAGAAAAGAAAAGGAAGAGAAAGTAGTCTCCACAACAAAATATGTTCTGCGGATAAGCAGCTTTTTAAAAAAAAGTCAGACAAGTTGAAGAAGAGACGGAGGACGTCACGCTGGCCCACAGCCTCAGCTTACGGTACGACAAGACAACGCAAGACAAGACAAGTCAAACTACGAGAAGTACGAAAAAATGGGAGAAGAGAAGGACAAAGAAGGGGATGACCACACAGTGGAAAGCATTGTTACTGCAAGCTCTTTTGAGGAGGCAGGTACCATTTGCATAACATGTATTCCATCAGTTGGTGTGATGCTGTTACGTGTGTTGGAGTTAGTTTGTCAAGTTCATTATACGTTGGCTTTTGTAGTTCTGTGCGAAGTTACACTTAGTGAAGACTGAGTGGGCCTTATTTGAAACCTGCATTCAGTTGTGCTGTGTGATTACCATAGGCTGGCTCCATTCCAGGTCATTCAAATGATTATGTACAAGTAATAACTGCCATAGTCTAGAATCATACACTGCCTTGGGAAGATTTAATGCATTGTTGACGGGTTATTCAGCCTTTGACCAACAGGTGATCTGGTGGTGTTTACATGCAAGTTTGTAAAATCTGCTGTAGTCCCTGTTCCTGCTGCTGCTGCTATAGTCCCTGTTCCTGCTGCTGCTATAGTCCCTGTTCCTGCTGCTGCTATAATCCCTGTTCCTGCTGCGGCTGTAGTCCCTGTTCCTGCTGCTGCTATAATCCCTGTTCCTGCTATAGTCCCTGTTCCTGCTGCTGCTGCTGTAGTCCCTGTTCCTGCTGCGGCTGTAGTCCCTGTTCCTGCTGCTGCTATAGTCCCTGTTCCTGCTGCTGCTATAATCCCTGTTCCTGCTGCTGCTATAGTCCCTGTTCCTGCTATAGTCCCTGTTCCTGCTACTGAGCTGATGCAGTCTCCTGTGGTGATGTCTAAGGAGCTTTCTGTTGCCGTGGCTCAACAAGCTCACCCGCCAGATTCTGGCCTCCGGCCCTGCCTTCCAGTGTTCTGCCACCTTCGTCCTACCTTGACCTTTGTCTATGTCATCAGGTGCAAACCCAGAGCAACCCATCTCTGTCAGAGGCCCCCAGGGCAGTTTCACCTTTCCAGTGATTTCAGTCTTTGTCTGTCCCAGTTCATCTTCAAACCCTGAGTCTAGTGTTTCTGTCTTCTGAGTATTGCTCCGTGGTAGTTGCCTTGTGTATTTGACCCGCTCCCCACCAGGCTCCCTCGGTCAGTCAGGTTTTTCTTTGACAATAAATACCTGTGACAGTCGGCTTTGGGTCCTGTCTTCCTGTGTTGATCACATTTGGTGTATTTAATGACTAGTTCCATTCTTTAACACAAATCTATTCTCTTTTGAAAACAGACTCTTTAATTGTCAAGTTTTATATTACAGGTGTTAAAGGTGCATTACAAAGACAATCTTTAAATGAATTGGATATCAGCTCACTGATAAGCACACCTTCTCCTTCACACAACCATTGTATTTCTTATATTGCTGTTGGTAGTAAATCCTGTCATAACCAACACACACCTACGCTCTCTCTCCATGGCCGGCTGAGTAATGTTTAATCTCTCACAGGACATCAAATCAAGATAACTGCTTATCAAGGAGAAGTAGTCCACAGGTTCACAGGAATACAACGAGACTGTGTTGAGAAAACAGACCAAACCTTCCTCGGTCGGTCATACTTCCTGTTCAGCATGGTGCAGACGGTGGCGGTGATCGGTGCAGGGATTTCTGGTCTGACCAGCATCAAGGCCTGTCTGGATGAAGGCCTGGAGCCCACCTGCTTCGAGAGCAGCCATGACATCGGAGGTCTGTGGAGGTTTAAGGTGACGGTCACTGCTACAATATCAATGTGAGAACCCATCAGCTAGAACTACAGCCAGTTTTTCTTGGCTTCCAGTGTAGCTGCTGATTATTCAGGTAAGTGGACTCAAAGGAGCCACTTGTCACTTATTTACCTGCCTTTAGTTTGTTTACGATGTGAACGATGACTTCACTTTATAGCACACACTACCATCCAGGCCTGTCTGTGTTCAGTGTTATATTTAGTTCCCACCTTCTCTGTCTGAGATGACAGACAAACTTGGTGGTTATCTACACATATTGAGTAAATGCCTTTGTCTACAAAGAGTCTTACCTGCCTTGTAATCACCGCGTAGGCGGAGCATTTCCCTACCTGTCAAGTGGTCATTAAGTCATCAGTGTGTGTATGCTGTAGTGAGGATCGTTAGGGCCAAGTGTGAGCGTACGGAGAGGATATAGGACACTAGACAATAATCAAATGTTAAGTTGTCGTCTGATGAGAGCTGCAGGGTTACACGTGTTTGTTCTCCACACAGACTCTTTTTCTGTGTCCAACCAGAGCCCGCTGAAATACGATCAATACTACTCACACTATAAACAGAAACCAGAACGCTTCTGTTACCAGACATCTCCATTATCGTTTCACTTAGAGTCCCTGTAGTAATGCCAACAACACACTGAGGTATTATTTTGCTCAATCGAAGACTCATTTTTTTATCGTCTGTCTGCAGGACGATCCAGAGCCCGGGCGAGCCAACGTCTATTTCTCTGTGGTCTTAAACAGCTCCAAAGAGAGGATGGCCTTCAGTGACTTCCCCCCTCCAGCTGAGCTGCCCAACAACATGCACCACTCTGAGGTGCTGCTGTACCTGCGTCTCTACGCGCAGGCCTTCAGGCTGCTGCAGCACATACACTTCCAGGTTAGTGGTCTCTATCTGTGGTGGAAGGTGTGTCCAGTTACCATTTCATTCTTGTCAGATCGTCTTTTTAAACAAATCTGTGTGTGTGTGTGTGTGTGTGTGTGTGTGTGTGTGTGTGTGTGTGTGCGTGCGTGCGTGCGTGCGTGCGTGCGTGCGTGTGTGTCAGACGGCCGTTGTCAGTGTGAGGCAGGCTGCAGACTTTGCAGCCACAGGTCAGTGGGAGGTGGAGACAGAGAGGAGAGAGGGTCAGAGGGAGACTCATGTGTTTGATGCAGTCATCGTTAGCACCGGACACTTCACCCAGCCTCACCTGCCCCTCACAGACTTCCCAGGTACCCTGATCCACATACACAGTCATTAGATGTTTTATATTATAAGCATGAAGCTCCTGTACATGATCTCCTTCACCTCTGACTCCATCTCAGGTATCGAGAGCTTCGAGGGCAGGTACTTCCACAGCTGGGATTACCGCAGTGCTGAGGGTCTGCAGGGGGAGAAAGTGGTGGTGATCGGGATCGGGAGCTCTGGAGGTGATATCGCCGTGGATGTCAGCAGAGTGGCTGAAAAGGTAACACAAATGAATACATGTCTCTGTTATGGTATGCATATTTGTTTCTGATCATGCTTAGCTCCTCTGTGCAGGTGTACCTCTGCAGCAGGAGTGGGGCCTGGGTGGTGAGTCGTGTGGGACAGGGTGGGCTCCCAGTGGACATGCTGGGGACGTCCCGGATGAACGTGATGCTGCAGAGCCTCTTCCCCTCATGGAGCGCCCGGATGTTGGAGCACAAAGTGAACAACATATTTGATCACAGACTTTACGGCCTGAGACCAAAACATGGGTAACAACATCCTGTGACTTACTGACAGAGACAGAGCGATGCAGACACAACATGATCAGACGGCACTGCACGCACACATGAATATGATTGGATGTTCTCAGTCTGCTGGTGCAAAACAAACTTCAGCGCGGTGTCTTTAAGCTTTCAGTCCAAAGACATAAAAAAAAACTGACAGCATCTGTCGTCATAGTCTGAAGAAAAGCAGAAACTCATCTTGTTTCAATGCATTTTACGGCCCACGCGCAGAGCGAGCCGCCTGTTAATGACCATGCTAACGGTGTGAAACACTGGTTTAACATACACTGTATTGATGCTCCTTGTACAGTATCCGCTCTTCACTGATGCCGCTCTGATGTGTTTTTTAGGATCTTTGCACAGAATGCTGTCGTGAGTGACGACCTGCCGGCTCGGATCATCTCAGGTCGGGTTCAGGTGAAACCGAACGTGAAGGAGTTCAGAGGGTCCAGTGTGGTCTTTGTGGACGGGAGCATCATTGACAAGGTGTGCAGCACAGGAGCAAATATATGGGCTGCTTACTTAATAATGAAGAATCAATAATCAGTGCTTAAATGGTTCAACCTTATCAGGCATTTATGTGTTGTGTTTGTGTGTCCTACAGGTGGATGTGGTGGTGTTTGCCACAGGCTACAACTACAGCTTCCCCTTCCTGCCTGCAGCTCTGCAGGCTAAATGTGGCTACAGGCTGCGTCTCTACAAGCACGTGTTCCCCCCCTCCCTGACCCGGCCCACGCTGGCTGTGGTGGGCTTCGTCCACGCCCTCGGGTCGCTCACCCCACTGGCTGAGATGCAGGCCCGCTGGGCTACAAGAGTGTTTAAAGGTAAACTCAACTTTTAGTTCAGACCTTCAGCTTTCTGTCCAGAGCTGATACCTGCTGACATGACACGCTTTGTTTTAAATATCGGCCAAGCTCCACAGTGATCAACATCATTACTGCAGTGTAGTAAGATTGTGTTGTATGGAAGATTTCAACAGCTGCAGTTCCTCTGGTGTCCACTAGAGACTGTCTCCAGCAGTGAGTCAGTCCCCATAGAGCCCCATGTTAAACTTTACAGCAGAAATAAACATGTTTACAGCCTGGTACAGAAAACAGTTTGGGTCTCTATAGCTCATTTCTCTCTTCATGACAACTGTACGTGGAGAATCGTTATACAGCTCACCTGTTTACATTATATTAAGGCTTAAAGTGATGCAGCATTAGGGGCGTGGCCTCTTTGAGTGACAGCTGGGAGCTGCTAGCTGTCTGCTAGGTGTCCCCTCAGCTAACTCAGTCACTGGACGTAACCTCTGGGCCGTGTTTGTGCTGTTGGAGCCTTTCGGAGATTTGTTCATGTAAATATCAGACAGATAATCTGTGTGTGCGCTTTGTTGGACGAACAGACCGTCCAACACGTCTCACACACTGTTTCTACACTCAGTATTTATTTATATGTTAGCACTGATTAGCAGCTACCTGTGTCTGTCCTGCCTGTTAGCTTAGCTCTTTGGTATAACTTAGTTTTCTCTGGAGGTATAGCGATGTGATAGTTTGACTTCAGTGTGATGACTTTCAGATGTTGTTGATCCACATCCTCTCCAGGTTTAGTAAAGTTACCCTCAGAGGAGGCCATGCAGCAGGACATCGAGAAAGACACAGCAGCCATGACTCAGAGGTAAGACGTGAAGCGTTTGTAAATTTGAATGAAATGTTAAATTTGTCACAATCTTTATTAACGCACTGCAGTCCGGTCACATGGTGTCTACATCAACATAACTCATGATGGCCTTAACGACCAGAACAACTCAGGTATCCAGGTTCCTCCTGAAACTTTCACTGGTCTCTTCTCTGACTCTCAGATATGCCTGCTCTGAACGCACCCCCATCCAGGTGGACTTCATCCCGTACCTGGACTCTCTGGCAGAGCAGGTGGGGGTTCGACCCAACGTGCTGTCTCTCTTCCTGAAGGACCCCAGGCTGGCGCTGCAGGTGTTGCTGGGTCCCTGTACTTCTTATCAGTACCGTCTGACCGGACCGGGCCGGTGGGCTGGAGCCCGTCAGGCCATCCTCACTCAGTGGGAGCGGGTGCTTCAGCCCTTCAAGACCAGAGTGGTCCCAGAACCAGAACCCAGAGCCTCCTCGTGTCGGAGCATCATGGTGGTTTTCTCAGGTGCAGCCCTGCTGTGCTGCTTCTTCTACAGCAAACACAGCTGCTGCTTCAGGTCTCATCTACAGTGTCTTACAGTGTTTAAGCCAAAGCCTTCGTTATGTTCTCTTGTGCACTGTGTGAGTTAACCCTGTCTGTTGAGCTCTTCAGAGTTCTGTTCTGGTCCAAAGGTGACAGTCTGTGCAGTCAGAGGCTTGTGACTGTGGAGCTGTCTGCTGATCACATGTTGAGCTTCTTTTAAAGCCTCACGACGGCTCTGACCAGGTCTTTCTGAATCTTTAATCTGTGTTCCTCTCTTTTTTATTGAGCTGTATTTTAGTTTTGTGAAGAACTTGTAACCTTGATAAGAAAAGTGCTGTGTAAATAAAGTTATCATTATTATAATCATACTTCTGCTTATCCGGGGCCGGGTCGCGGTGGCAGCTAAGCCAGGTATCTCAGACGTATCTCTCTCCAGCAACCTTTTCCAGCTCGTCCTGGGGCATCCCGAGGTGTTCCCAGGCAGGATGGGGTATATAATCACTCCAGCCAGCTCTGGGTCTGCCCCAGCGTCTCCTCCCAGTAGAACATGGCTAGACAAACCTCCACGAGCACCCAGTAGAATCCTTATCAGATGCCCGAACCACCTCAACTGGCTCCTTTTGATGTAATGACTTTTGTCCGAGCTCCCTCTGGATGTCTGTGCTCCCCTCCCTCTCTCTTAGGCTGAGCCCAGACACGCAGAGGAAACTCTGATATTTTTGCAGTAACCCACAGAACCACAGGCCCTCTGAAAATATACAAAACACATGTAGATGTGATGAGCAAACTCCCATGAGCCCCAGCAGCCCTGCAAGTTAAAGAGGTGGTTCCTTCTGTATCTGACGTTCAGCCTCCTCTCAGCATCTGGGATGAACTTTACCTGAGAGGCTGAGTCGTGTGAGACCCCGATAGGTCTGCCACTCAACAGGTACTGTCCCAGACCTCCATGTGACACTGAGGTGTGTCAGTCAAGAAAACCCAACAATGTCCAGAGCCTTCAGCGTCTCAGGGTGACTCTCATCCACAGCTGGTGCCCTGCCTCTGAGGAGCTTCCTTACTACCTCTGCGACCTCTGCCAAGGACGTCGGTCGGGCTTCCCCTGGGTCTCTGATGTGTTGGTGGGATTCAGAATCCCTGGAGTGCTCTTCCCTCTGCTCATCCATATCTCCAGTCTGGGTCAGCAGTCCTGCCTTACCGGACACAGCCTGAGCCCAGCGCTGCTGCCTCCTCCTGAGACACCAGAGGCCTTCTCCACAGCCTCGTGGAGTCGACCAGCTGGGCCTCTACATGACATGAAGTCCTGCTCCGCTCAAACACACAGTAACAGCTCCATCTGTTGGTCTCACTGTGGTACTCTAACTTCACTGTCTTTCTAACACAAGCTGCTGCTGAGTGTCTGTCAGTGTTCATCTTATGAATTAAATACATGACACTTAAACAACCCTGTGCTGTGTGGGGCCTGGACTGTGCAGACAGAGTGTAGCACTGTGTCTTCAGTGTGATGGCCCCAGCATGGAACTACTGTCACATATTAATGCATATGTGTGTTGCCTTGCAGAGGAGCTGGTGGAATAGCTGCAGCTCTCTCTCTCCCTCTCTCCCTCTCTCCCTCTCTCTCTCTCTCTCACTCCCTCTCTCTCTCTCTCCCTCTCCCTCTCCCTCTCCCTCTCCCTCTCCCTCTCCCTCTCTCCCTCTCCCTCTCCCTCTCCCTCTCTCTCTCCCTCTCCCTCTCCCTGTCTCTGTCTCTCTCCCTCTCTCCCTCTCCCTCTCCCTCTCCCTCTCTCTCTCCCTCTCTCCCTCTCTCTCTCCCTCTCTCCCTCTCTCTCTCTCTCTCTCTCCCTCTCGCTCTCGCTCTCCCTCTCTCTCTCTCTCTCTCCCTGTCCCTCTCCCTGTCTCTCTCTCTCTCTCTCTCCCTCTCGCTCTCGCTCTCCCTCTCTCTCTCTCTCTCTCTCTCTCCCTCTCCCTCTCCCTGTCTCTGTCTCTGTCTCTCTCCCTCTCTCCCTCTCTCCCTCTCCCTCTCCCTCTCTCTCTCCCTCTCCCTCTCCCTGTCCCTCTCCCTCTCTCCCTCTCCCTCTCCCTCTCTCCCTCTCTCTCTCCAGCTTTCACACATCTCACAGCCTTTGTCAGCTTCTCAGTTTAACTTAATAAGTTATGTTATTAACGTTTCCCAGCTCGTGTCCCTTCCTGTTGTTGGTCACGGCCTATCGGGCCGGGTTCTGACATCAGTCTGTCGTCACCTCGTTGGTACTGATTAAACAGAGAGAACTCAGAGTCAGAAGCCGTGTCACCTTCACTGTGAACTTTCCATGAGTCATACCTTCACGTGCGCTGCAGCCTGCAGTGATGCTAAGCTGTGTTTCATGGTCAGACCTGATGTGGGCAGCCACTGACAGCTACAGTGTAGAATCTGTAGGCATGGGGACGGATCTCAATACAGGAAGTGTTCTGAGTAGTATTGACTAATCACAGATCAGCAGGCTTTGGCTGGACAGCAAAACAAGCCAACGAAACACCACAGCTCCATCAGCTTCACCAGGGGCATGATGGTGTTACACGAGGTGTGAGCACAGGTGGTTTGGTCCTGTCTTGAAGCAGCCTATGGCCTGGTACTATCCTGGTATTTAAAGGGAGCACGTTAGTAAGCTGCGCGTCCAGACGAGTTCACAGAACAGGTTCTTCCTTGTTACACACAGAGATGCAGAACGGAGCTCATACTTCAACAAATGATCACATGCAGTCAGTGGATTTGTTAGAGCGTAGGAGTGGGAGACGGTGAGCCTGTCCCGTCTCCTCCCATCACAAGACGAGGACACGCCCCCTCCTCCCTCGCCTGCACAGGTCAAAAACTCACACACACTCACATGAGGTTAACTCTTCATGTGGAGACGCACTGGTGGCAGCACATATAACATCTCCCCACACTGCATTCGGTCGTCTGTCTGTGTGTTCAGAGGCACAGCTGAAGGAGAGAAGCGCCGCCCGCCGCCTGAAACACACCTGTGAATGATGACACTTCATTACCTGGTGCAAAGTTTAACTGGCTAAAGGCAGCCAGACCGTGCGCCTTACATCGCTGAAACAGGGTCCAATGTTTCGTCCGCCATTTAACGTAACATGACATCAAGTTTATCAACTATTGTAAAATATTCTCAGAATGTCCTCGAGTTACTGATCACATTTCTGACAGCAATCACGTCAATGTTGTTACGGCTGACTAGAGCCCAGGTGCAGAAGCAGAGGCAGCAGGCAGAGAGCAGGGCAAGGATGTTAGTTTATTCAGTGAGCCTGAGTTTGAGCTGCAGGGGGAGCCAGGGGAAGGAGCAGGGGACGCGGGCAGCAGGAGTTCTGGAGGAGGTTGGAGGAGTCAGGACTGGATCTTTATAGCAGGCTGATTGTGATGGACTGCAGCTGACAGCCTGGCTCCCGCACACCTGCTTCCACTCCTGCAATTACCCACACACACTCAGACAGGAGGGAGAGGGGAAGAGAGCCTGCAGCTAGGTAGGAGACCATGACAAATGTTTAATGTTTCTGATTGTTCCTGCACCACATGAAGGCAGAGCTACACCCAACTACAGAGCTACACCTCCACTGAGGCGGCTTCATCCACCTGTGAGTGACGACAGGCTGAGACAGATGGAGTGGGTGTGGGCGTGGATCCCTCATAATCACCTGCTGTTAATGTACTCAGGAACCCTCGAGTGTTTCTGTCAGGACTCTTCACCAACAGCCCGACTGATTGTTCTACAGGAAGCTGCAGTCGATCTCACGCTCCTGCTGACCTGCCGACCTGCTGACCTGCGACCTGCTGACCCTCGTAGAGCCTGCCCTCCAGCCAGCCTCTCCATCCTCCATCACTCACAGCTCCAGCTCTAGTGTAAACAGTACGCTGATGCACACATAGAGAGTAAATCTGTCCACCTGCTCCAGGACGTCAGATCATTGCTCGAGCTGCTGCAACTGTCACAGGTGAGACGTGACAAAACACTGTTCCTGTGCTTCAGGTGAGTTTCAAGTATCTGATTTACTTTTCTGTCAACTTTCAGCGCCTGACTTTAATCACAGATATCTGAACTTTTTGCTCCTCACGTTTGAAAACAGGCTTCATAGTGTTTGAGGGAAACTGTAATTTACACTCTGCATCAACACTGCACAACACGACACTCTGCGTCTGTTGCTCTGAAGCTCCTTGTGCCAAAGCTGCGTGTCATTTTTCTTTTTTAGTGGCCAAAGAAATTCTTGAATGTGTTGAGGGTGAAATCGTGTGTGGAGAGTTTGTGGGCTGCAGGGGACAGAAGATATCTAAAGCTGCTGTCTGTCAGGGTTTAAGATTTAAACCAGGAGAGGAGCCAGATGCAGACGAGGCAGAATGTGTTAGGACAAACCGCAGGCTTACAGAGACCAAAAGTCCAACAAAGGTGCAACTTAAATCCAATACAACAGGTGAAACACACGGAGCCACGAGGAGAGTCCAGGGTCCAGGTAAAGTGGTCCACAGGAAAACACAGGTGTGGCAAACAGAGGTAGACAAAGGCATCACGGCGAAAGGTTAAAACGAACTAGCAAAAGAAACAGTGACCACATACACAGGGCGTAACCAGGGAGAGGTAAGACTAATCAACACAGGTGAAAACAGTGAGGGGGGGGGGGGGGGGGGGGGGGGGGGGGCACACACTCTCAGAGCCGGGAGGTAAAGCAACATGAGAGACAAAGTGATTGATGACAGCACATCACCTTCACACCTGGAACAGTCTGAAAGGTAACAGAGCCTTTACACCAGTTTGAAAGCATCTGTGTGAGCTGACGTGAAGCTGACTGGCCGCTCGTCTACGACCTGCAGGAACAGCTTCAGTCAGAGCGTCTAACACTCGAGTGAAGAGCCTCTGCCGGCCGTATGTCCTGCACACTTTGAAAGGCAGCTCTGACAGAGAGGAACCTTTGTCTCAGAATCGCTGATCAAACCCGTCCGTCTCTCTGACTGCAGCGTCAAATCTGCTTGATCAGCCCCAGAACCAAGATAATGTCTTTATCCTTGATTGACTCAATCAACTTAAAAGTCATTGATCACACGAGTCCCTCAGATATAAAGACAGTCGACATGACGCTGACCTCACATTCCTCTTCAGGCGGCTCCTCCACATCAGCTCAGAGCTCCAGCTGCTGTCGGTCGTACTTCCTGTGCAGCATGGTGCAGACGGTGGCGGTGATCGGTGCAGGGGTTTCTGGTCTGACCAGCATCAAGGCCTGTCTGGATGAAGGCCTGGAGCCCACCTGCTTCGAGAGCAGCCATGACATCGGAGGTCTGTGGAGGTTTAAGGTGAGGGTCACTGCAAGTTCATGTTTACACTTTGTCTATACCGTGCACCTCCTTCATACTCATTTATTACGTTTGTGCAGGAATATACCTGTACAGCCCCTCCTTCAGCTCTGAATTCTTATGTTCTAGGTGAACACTCTGTTCATGACACACCCTAAGATGTTCCGGATAGTTCCTTGTATGGTGTTTATAAACAGGAAGTTATGGACTCTGCAGAAGCAGTCTCATTGTCCAATCGGTTGTGATCATGGAAACCTCTTCAGGCATCCTCCCTGACTCAATCACAGACTCGTGTTGCTTCCACAGAAATTCAGAGAGTTGGTATCAACATGTTGGAAGTGTTCATGGAGGTGCTGTCGGGGTTGTAGTAATATCAGGGACCCAAAAGCAGAACTGAGAGTTTGATGAAGTTTACTGCAGAGCTGGGGGCGGTCAAACGCCTGGTGAAGACTGAACACAGGAAGGTATCTGGCACTGACGTAGCTCCGTAGGCAGGTGGAGCACAGACGGGAGGAGCAGACTCAGGCGGTTATCAGTGTACGGAGTAATCTGAGCACCAGTCGAGGTGAAGCAGGGGAAACAAGGACACACAGGGACACACAGGCGAAACAAGGACACACAGGGGAAACAAGGACACACAGGGACACACAGGCGAAACAGGGACACACAGGGGAAACAAGGACACACAGGCGAAACAATGACACACAGGGGAAACAAGGACACACAGGGACACACAGGCGAAACAAGGACACACAGGGGAAACAAGGACACACAGGGGAAACAAGGACACACAGGGACACACAGGCGAAACAGGGACACACAGAGGAAACAAGGACACACAGGGACACACAGGCGAAACAAGGACACACAGGGGAAACAAGGACACACAGGGACACACAGGCGAAACAGGGACACACAGGGGAAACAGGGACACACAGGGGAAACAAGGACACACAGGCGAAACAATGACACACAGGGGAAACAAGGACACACAGGGACACACAGGCGAAACAAGGACACACAGGGGAAACAAGGACACACAGGGGAAACAAGGACACACAGGGACACACAGGCGAAACAGGGACACACAGAGGAAACAGGGACACACAGAGGAAACACAGGCGAAACAATGACACACAGGGGAAACAAGGACACACAGGGGAAACAAGGACACACAGGCGAAACAAGGACACACAGGGACACACAGAGGAAACAGGGACACACAGGCGAAACAGGGACACACAGGGACACACAGGGGAAACAAGGACACACAGGGACACACAGGGGAAACAGGGACACACAGGCGAAACAGGGACACACAGGGACACACAGGGGAAACAAGGACACACAGGGACACACAGGGGAAACAGGGACACACAGGGACACACAGGGGAAACAAGGACACACAGGGACACACAGGGGAAACAGCGGGATCACAGCCAGAGCTGAGGCGGGTTAATTGTCATTCCAGAGCGTGTTGGTGCAGAAAAGGAACGAAACTCTGAGCCAGGTGAGCTCAAGGTCACATTCTGGATTTCACATCAGCAGCATGAGAAAACAGAAACAGCATTATAGAGAAATACAACATGTGCATCCTGTGGGTGCTGCCAGGGTCAGACTGATGTCATGCTGTGTGCACCTGAAAACATGAAAGTCTTTTACTTTTATTTTGAAGTTTGTGAAAAGTGTCCCTTCAAACTTCAGTGACGGTATGATCATATGTTTGTTCTGAAATAATAAACATCTTTATATCGTCCAGGAGGAGCCGGAGCCCGGGCGAGCCAACATCTACCGGTCGGTGGTCATCAACAGCTCCAAGGAGAAGACGGCCTTCAGTGACTTCCCCCCTCCAGCTGAGCTCCCCAACAACATGCACCACTCTGAGGTGCTGCTGTACCTGCGTCTCTACGTGCAGGCCTTCGGGCTGCTGCAGCACATACACTTCCAGGTTAGCGTCACTTTTAAAGGTTAGATGGAGGTCAAGTTCTGCTCTGTGTGGAGGCGACGTTTCAGCCTGTCTCTGAGCGTCGATGGTAAACATTGATGAACACAGGAGTGATCTCCTGCGCTGAGCCTGCTTTAATGTGTTCATACAGCTGCTGTGTGTGTGTGTGTGTGTGTGTGTGTGTGTGTGTGTGTGTGTGTGTGTCAGACGGCCGTGGTCAGTGTGAGGCAGGCTGCAGACTTTGCAGCCACAGGTCAGTGGGAGGTGGAGACAGAGAGGAGAGAGGGTCAGAGGGAGACTCGTGTGTTTGATGCAATCATCGTGAGCACCGGACACTTCACCCAGCCTCACCTGCCCCTCACAGACTTCCCAGGTACCGTGATCCACATACACAGTATTTTCTTTCACAGCCAATGAAATTACCAGACAAAGTAAACATGTAAAGCTCCTGTACATGATCTCCTTCACCTCTGACTCCATCTCAGGTATCGAGAGCTTCGAGGGCAGGTACTTCCACAGCTGGGATTACCGCAGTGCTGAGGGTCTGCAGGGGAAGAGAGTGGTGGTGATCGGGATCGGGAACTCTGGAGGTGATATCGCCGTGGATGTCAGCAGAGTGGCTGAAAAGGTAACACAAATAAACTACATGCATGTGTTGTGTCTTAAGTAGAGCAGGACTGTTGCATATGAAGTGACCACTGTCACACATGACTGTAAGCTCTGTGTGCTGCCCTGACCTGCAGGTGTACCTCAGCACCAGGAGCGGCGCGTGGATAGTAAACCGGGTAGGACAGGGGGGGATTCCATTCGACCTTTGTGGGACTTCTCGCATGCATGAGATGATATATCAGCTCCTTCCCTCGTGGATCAGCAGGACGGTGGAGAAGAAGCTGAACGAAGCATTCTGCCACAGACTCTACGGCCTGAAACCAAAACATGGGTAAGAGACGCTCAGAGATACAGGCCTTTATTTTACTTTTATTCTTCGTCTAAAATGTCTCCATCATAAGCAGCAGTGCGACAGACACCATGTTCACTGCAGCCAGAAGTATCTAAGGTCTTAGTAGAGCACATAACAACTTCTGACTTCACAGCGCTGGTCACACCTTTATTCTTGTAATGATTTGAGGCAGACTTGAAGCAGGAGGCGTGACACAGACTGAGGTCAAAAACAGGACACGGGCCGACGGTCCTGCTCAGGCAAGAGAAGCAGACGATAACCCTGGAAACACTGGACAGGAGAGAGACCCATGGCTGACCTGGGGAGTGTAGAGGGCTTGTTTAAGGTTTGAGGAGGGTTATACACACATCACGTAGGGGCTGGGCGATCAAAAAACAGCAGCAAGGAAAAGCAGACAAGCGGGCACAGTGTTGTTCACAGCGAGGGTTAAATGGATCATGAGGCTGACGGAGCAGCAGCAGCAGTAATGTGGGTGTTGTACCAGCGCCCCAAGTGAGTTTCAGGGTGTGTGGGCTCAGACTTCTGCTCAGAGATTCAGGTCAAGCCACTGTTCAGGTGGTTCGGGCATCTGATCAGGACCCTAACGGGCACAGCTGACTGAGAAGGGACCCCAGGGTCGACCCGGAGCTCCGTGGATGGACTATACATCTCATGTGGCCCAGGGACGTCTCGAGATCCTGGGAGAAGCTAACAAACGTTGCAGGGGAGAGGACGCTTAGCCCGCTGCCGACCCGATCCGGCCCCGGATTCAGGAATAAAACTGGATGGATAGAAATGAGATCTAAAACTTCTGAACAGAATATGAGTCATTCAGAAAATCTTTGCTTTTATGAGACACTCCCTTAAACAGCTCTGCTCTCCTTGTGGCAGCTTCTTTGCACAGATCCCTGTGGTGAATGACGACCTGCCAGCTCGGATCATCTCAGGTCGGCTTCAGGTGAAAGCGAACGTGAAGGAGTTCAGAGGGTCCAGTGTGGTCTTTGTGGACGGGAGCATCATAGACAAGGTGCGTGTTAGTACAAGTCTTAGACTGCATCGACACACAGGTAGCTGATGGTCTTTGATGTAAAACAGTTGTTAGATTCAGTACAGTGAAATAAATCTGATCTTTAGCTTCATGTGTGTCCTACAGGTGGATGTGGTGGTGTTTGCCACAGGCTACAACTACAGCTTCCCCTTCCTGCCTGCAGCTCTGCAGGCTCAATGTGGCTACAGGCTGCGTCTCTACAAACTCGTGTTCCCCCCCTCCCTGACCCGGCCCACGCTGGCTGTGGTGGGCTTCGTCCACGGCCTTGGAGCCATCGGCCCCTTGGCTGAGATGCAGGCCCGCTGGGCTACAAGAGTGTTTAAAGGTGCAGAACAACAGAGTCCACTGATGCTCATGTGTGTGCTCTCTGTGGTCCGTCATAACTTCAGCCTCTTCAGTCGTCAACGAGATCCAGACAATTATTGGAATTCAACCTAACCCCATGAATTCTGCACGACTCACAATTTGGTCTCACAAGCTGCTTCGGTTCACGATCAGAGGGTTTCACCTGTTTCTCTAAAATCTTCGGAATGTGTTCATAGATATTATTATTATTATTGTAATGGGCAGGGCGGCACGGTGGTGCAGTGGTTGGCACTGTCCCCTCACACCTAGAAGGTTCCCGGTTCGAGTCCCTGTTCAGACGTAGTGGGCCTTTCTGTGTGGAGTCCCCATGCATGCGTGGGTACTCCGGCTTCCTCCCACAGTCCAAAGACATGCTCGTTAGGTTCACTGGTGACTCTGAATCACCTGTAGGTGTGAGCGTGAGCATGAAAGGTTGTCTGTCTCTGTATGTCAGCCCTGTGATTGACAGGTGACCCTGCCTCTCGTCCAATGACAGCTGGGACAACAGCACAGCCTTACCGTTGATTAAACCACGTTTAACAGCTGTGCTCTCCAGACCGAAGCTATGACACCTTCTGCGGTTCTGATTGTTTAGTTTATAAACATTTCTCCCAAAAACAGTCTTAAAGTATAGATTTTATTAAACAGAATGTTATTAATATTATTTATTACATTAAATATCAGTTCACTTTCATCTGACAGACTTTTCTTTCATGCAGACTTGTCGACCCTCCCGTCAGAAGAGACCATGATGAGGGAAATTAACAAAGACACAGAAACCATGCATCAGAGGTAGGACAGACACTGTGCAGCTGTTCAGTCTGACAGAACGCAGCGAAAGTGCCCTCATGCCCCTGCTGCTGATAACATATGATAAAGTGCCCTCATGCCCCTGCTGCTGATAACATATGATAAAGTGCCCTCATGCCCCTGCTGCTGTTAACATATGATAAAGTGCCCTCATGCCCCTGCTGCTGATAACATATGATAAAGTGCCCTCATGCCCCTGCTGCTGATAACATATGATAAAGTGCCCTCATGCCTCTGCTGCTGATAACATATGATAAAGTGCCCTCATGCCCCTGCTGCTGTTAACATATGATAAAGTGCCCTCATGCCTCTGCTGCTGTTAACATATGATAAAGTGCCCTCATGCCCCTGCTGCTGATAACATATGATAAAGTGCCCTCATGCCTCTGCTGCTGTTAACATATGATAAAGTGCCCTCATGCCCCTGCTGCTGTTAACATATGATAAAGTGCCCTCATGCCCCTGCTGCTGATAACATATGATAAAGTGCCCTCATGCCCCTGCTGCTGTTAACATATGATAAAGTGCCCTCATGCCCCTGCTGCTGATAACATATGATAAAGTGCCCTCATGCCCCTGCTGCTGATAACATATGATAAAGTGCCCTCATGCCTCTGCTGCTGATAACATATGATAAAGTGCCCTCATGCCCCTGCTGCTGTTAACATATGATAAAGTGCCCTCATGCCCCTGCTGCTGATAACATATGATAAAGTGCCCTCATGCCCCTGCTGCTGATAACATATGATAAAGTGCCCTCATGCCTCTGCTGCTGTTAACATATGATAAAGTGCCCTCATGCCCCTGCTGCTGATAACATATGATAAAGTGCCCTCATGCCCCTGCTGCTGATAACATATGATAAAGTGCCCTCATGCCTCTGCTGCTGATAACATATGATAAAGTGCCCTCATGTCCCTGCTGCTGATAACATATGATAAAGTGCCCTCATGCCTCTGCTGCTGATAACATATGATAAAGTGCCCTCATGCCCCTGCTGCTGTTAACATATGATAAAGTGCCCTCATGCCTCTGCTGCTGATAACATATGATAAAGTGCCCTCATGCCCCTGCTGCTGTTAACATATGATAAAGTGCCCTCATGCCTCTGCTGCTGTTAACATATGATAAAGTGCCCTCATGCCTCTGCTGCTGTTAACATATGATAAAGTGCCCTCATGCCTCTGCTGCTGATAACATATGATAAAGTGCCCTCATGCCCCTGCTGCTGATAACATATGATAAAGTGCCCTCATGCCCCTGAGTATGCCACACATCATGATTGATGCAGTTTGTCTTGATGAATTGATTAATGCTTTCATCTCTTCAACATGTTAATTATAAGATTGAACGTGACAAAGGGATTTCCTGAGTCTGGCTCTTCTTGTAAGGTCACCGTTACAGACTTAAAGGGACCTCCGATGCTTCATGTATAATGTTACAGTTTCATTAATGAGGTACCGTGTGGCAGAGCCCTGCTCGTGCTCTGTGTGTAAATCAAAGTTAAGTCTGATATAAAATCAGATTCTTTGTTTTAATCATGTTTTGTTCTCCTGTCAGGTTTGCGTGCTCGGAGCGTAACCCCCTCCAGGTGGACTTCATCCCGTACCTGGACTCTCTGGCAGAGCAGGTGGGGGTTCGACCCAACGTGCTGTCTCTCTTCCTGAAGGACCCCAGGCTGGCGCTGCAGGTGTTGCTGGGTCCCTGTACTTCTTATCAGTACCGTCTGACCGGACCGGGCCGGTGGGCTGGAGCCCGTCAGGCCATCCTCACTCAGTGGGAGCGGGTGCTTCAGCCCTTCAGGACCAGAGTGGTCCCAGAACCAGAACCCAGAGCCTCCTCGTGTCGGAGCATCATGGTGGTGTTCTCAGGTGCAGCCCTGCTGTGCTGCTTCTTCTACAGCAAACACAGCTGCTGTTTCAGGTCTCCTCAGTGACCTGCAGGAGTCCATGTTGATGAGGGAGCAGACATCAGTAACTCATGTGAAGCAGTCAGTTTTTATTTAGTCTCCTCTTGTTGATCTTTTGTCTGACTTAATGATGTGTGATAATAAAATCATGTTTGAGCCAAAAATATATAAAATGAGTTCATCTGAATCTTTTACATCACAAAGTTAAATTAAAGAATTAAAAAGTGTGTCATCATTAATGCACCGCCCGTCTCTTTGAACTGTGAGAGGATGACAACATGAAGTCCGTGGTGCTTACTGCAGTGTGATAAACTGCACATGAATTAGTGTTGGGATGACACTGTGATAAAAAGGTGCTGCTGTAAATTATTCTTAAATCATGAGAAGAATTTTGATGCTGCACATAGTTCTGATTGGACCCGGGCAGTGAAGCAGTGGACCGGCTCTTCAGTGGACTGTATAAATAACTGATGTGGTCTCTGTGACGTCACACGCCTGTTCGAATCCTCGAGTTTGGCCTCCACCATCTTGGTTTTCTGCAGGCAGAAGTGACCATATTTGGACGAGAGGGTGGAGCTTAAGAGAAGGGAGGGGTTAGATAATGTTAAATATTAAAGCGACACAGTCTGTGCGAGTTACTAATTCATTATCTGTTAAGTAGCTAGTTAACCATCGTGGTGGCTGCTGAGCCGACTTGTGTATTTATTAGACAAAAGAAGCTTGTGAGCTTGTGCTTGTCTGCTTCCTGGTCTGTGTGACTCTCAATGGGAGCATCAGTGACTAAATGAACATCATGCTGTGCTGAAGAAGACTTGAAACTACAGACTGAGACCATAAACTCATTAGGAACATGTTTACTGAGAGAATACATCAGGAGAGGAGGAGGAGCATGTTCTCATAGACTTCTATAGGATCACACTGAGTCGCCCCCTGCTGGACATCAGACAGAATGCAATCCACTTCTGATATTCGGTCTGTCAGTGTGATGCTCTGAGGAGGATGTTGTGTGACACCTGTACAGGTAAACAGGAAACAGAAGAACAGAGCAGATAAACATCTTATTATCATTCAGATGATGGAGGCAGACTTTGTTCCTGCTGGCTCCTCCTCTGTGCACCACCTGTAGATCAGTCTGAGGACACCAGGCTCTGACCTGCTGATTACCTGTTGGACTGGCTGATTCTGGCCAATAGAAAAAACTTCCTGATAAAAGGTGTGTGATGTGTTATCAGAAGAGTTTGTGTGTGGTTGAGACAGAACGACAGAGTGAATGCAGAAGAAAAGCTCATTAACCTAAGAAAGAAGAAGAATCAGCTCACAGTGCAGTGATGTGACTGTCTGCACCGTGTTCTGTTTACTAACCTTTATATCTACGTCACTGCTGCTGGAATACCAGCTGATCGTGTGCAGACCAGAGGTGAACTGGGCTGTAAGATGTCATCGAGCATTGCACCTTTAAACCAGCAGATGGAGACACAAACACAAAGCTCATATTTGCTCCTGAAAAGTTCCCAACTGTAACAAACTGTGATTTTATTCTATTCTGAAACATGATGTGATTTATTTGTTTTGACCAACATACATACTCATGGCCCGCGGGAGACTTATGACTACGTTTTTATTTTAAAAGACAATTAAGCAGGAACCACAACAAGGAGCCTGTGAGTGACTTTATCCATCAAATCACTTCCTGGAAAAGTTACAAATAAAGTAAAAACAACAAACAAACAAAAAACAACGGCCCGGGAAACACTTCAAAATAAAAGCATTGTGTACAAACGAGTCAGAATTCAGAGATCAATAGGACTCATCACAATTCATTTTCACCGTGTGTTTTGGCCGAGAACCAAAAATAGGCGAGCCTCCTGTTCTCTACATGTTCGGTGTGTGAGCAGCGCGAGTGTGAAGACGATCATCTGTTATCATGCATTTAAAATGAAAATGAACACGTCCCGCAGCCGCCCGCACACGTCACGCTTCCAGCGTGAATCAGCCGTTAGCTTACTATGCATGTTGCTACAGCCCCCGCTAGCATGCTTAATTACACAGAATGAGCGTGATATGATAACGCTACACTAAGCCAGCTAACATTCAAACAAACGGTGAGTTAGTTATCGTCCCGAATGTTCGTCTGACTTCTTTTTTAAGGAGCTGTTTCCAGAATATCTTGGACTTGATTTGGGATATATTGACGTGTAAAATGTCGCATATGAAGCCTTTAAAGTTATTAAATCATTTATATGAAGTTAAACATTTATAACATAGTACTTTTATTATCATTATTATATTAATACTAATACTATAAAGAAGAAGAAGAGGAACTTTTAATAATATTAATAATAACTTAGACTTATATAGCACCTTTCAAGGGACCCAAGGCCACTTTACAGAGTAAATAACAAACAGACAACAGGAAGAAAGAGGGAACACTGAAAACAGGGAAGGTGGTGAATTATAGTCCAAAGGTGAACAGGTGTGTTAAGAAGGTGGTGTGAGGTGACTCATTTCAGAAGAACCGTTTGAGTTGGTTGATGTACACCTCGTTCATTTCTCCCTCTTTAAAATGTGACTTTTGTTTTCTAATGACTGAAAGATTCGGTGCCTCATTACAAAGTGTGTGTGTGTGTGTGTGTGTGTGTGTCTGTGTGTCTGTGTATGGGGGGGTTAATGTTAATGTGTCATAAGCTCTATGATCTGCGCACTACAACCAAATAAAAACACGTCACACTAGCCCCCGGTCTCCCCTACTATAAGAAGCCCTGTACATGCATTAACGCCTCCGACTGTAGCACACACAGAAGCTTTCATGGTAGCACACAGGGTTTCCAGCAGAGGCCGGTCTGTTTGCCTTTCCCCCACTTACTGAACTCTGACCCCGCATTATTTATCTCTTGACACTTTTATATAATCCCCTCCGTCTCTCCGCCCACTGTGGATCCACACACCGCTGCAACAAGTCGTTTCCCTCTGCAAAGCGAAAAGGTAAGAGAAGGTAACTAACACACACAAACTGAAGTAGAAACTTTGGAGCGTTTTTCTGTTCGAGTCCTGCAGAAAGAAACGCAGAGAAGCTGTGACAGTGTCGTTAACGCCCAACACGCAGTTTGTTCTGAGAGTAAAGTTCGGTTGAGGTCGCAGCATGTTTGGTTGTTGTCCTGTCAGCTGTTTGCATGAACATGTCTATTTTTAAGCGACTTTATATTTACGGCTCAAACATTCTGATCGACGCGCTGAAGTAGGAAAGACTTCAGACTGAAAGTGTGTGCAGCTGCGTGCTACCTCTGTTCACATGTGTGTTCATGTGTTTGATGTGTTTCTCCCTGTCAGATCCAAACATGCCTCGTCGGGTCGCAGTGGTCGGGGGGGGCAGCTCAGGTCTGGCCTGCATCAAGTGCTGTCTGGATGAGGGGCTGCAGCCCGTGTGCTTCGAGAGCAGCGATGACCTGGGCGGTCTGTGGAGGTTTAAGGTGGGTCACAGTGACAGCATCACGCACGTGGTGTCACCAGCACAGGGAGCTCACAGTGAGGATGAATGTGTTGTTACTGCAGGAGAACCCGGAGGCGGACAGGGCCAGCATCTACCACTCTGTCATCATCAACACCTCCAAGGAGATGATGTGTTTCAGTGACTTCCCCATCCCTGCACACTTCCCCAACTTCATGCACAACTCCCTGATCATGGACTACTTCAGGATGTACGCCGATAACTTCCAGCTCACCAAACACATCCGCTTCAACGTAAGGATGCTGCATCACTTCCTGTCTGCTCTCACACTCTGTGCATGTTAAAGCATTCAGAGATTCTTACGGAGAACATGAGAGACGTTTCCTCTCACGCTGTTGATGTGTTATAACACAATGTTTATGCTTTTGAACATGTTAAAGTCAGCGTGTTAAAGCAGAGGAGACGAAGGAGACTCAGACTGGTTTCAAACTGGTTCAATGCCAGTTAGTTGGTATTAAACCAACATGATTCTCTTCTAATATAGAAAACATGTAACGCATCTGTGCAGGTCACACTCAGGAGATGTGATAGTCCGTCCTCTTGGCTCCTCCGGTAAACACCCTGCTGCCCTCAGCCGTTGCTCTGTTATCAGCTAACGTGTGTGTCTCCTCTCTGTGGCTCAGACCAAAGTGTTGCAGGTGAAGCAGAGGTCAGACTTCTCTCATTCAGGCCAGTGGGATGTTGAGACCGAGAACAAGGAGGGCAGAAAGGAGAAGCACATCTTTGATGCGGTGATGATCTGTGTCGGGCATCACTGCCAGCCCAACATGCCCCTGCAGGACTTCCCAGGTAGGACACCACCGACAGGCTGCTGTAAACATCACCTGACCTTTGAAACTGACCGAGCATGTCTGATGTGCTTACATAACCGTGTGTCTACAGAAAGCAGCGCCAGAGAAACAGTCAATGTGTCAGCTTTACATGTGTCTTTGCTGCAGGTCTCAGAATGAGAACCCATACACAGATAAGAGTTCCTGTAGAACAGGAGAAAGAATGAGACAGGCGACGAGTGCTTCTTTCCAGCTTCACTCATAAGAATGAAGAAACTACGAGAGTCCGCTAGCAAGAAGGTCCCACCGGAGAAGCAAAGCGCCACACTGCCTCCTGCTGGCAATACTGAAATACTCCATGTAAACAAAAGGCCATAAGTGACCATACGGCTTATATTGGAATATTCCCCTTAATGAAAATAAAATGGACAAGACCAAAATAAATACATAAGCAAAATTACATCAACTGTGACCATACACTTGTGTGTGTCACATCTACGCTGCAGAACAATAGAGTTACAGGCATTTGTCACAGTCACACGTGTGTCCTCTCCTCAGGCATCGACTCTTTCAAAGGAACCTTCTTCCACAGCAGAGACTACAAGACTCCTGAGCAGTGGAGGGACAAGAAGGCCGTCGTGATCGGGATCGGAAACTCTGGAGGAGACATCGCAGTGGAGCTCAGCAAATTCACCAAGCAGGTCTAAGTGGATCTGCAGACAGGCAACATGTGTGCAACAAAAACTCTTTGTGAACACAGGTTAAAAAAAGTTTTGAGAGAAAAAGTGTTGTTGTAATGCTCATTGTGGCCACAAGAGGCAGAATTAGGCCGCTAAACAGGACTGAAAGCGCTCGTGTGTTCCTCCAGGTGAGTCCATTTACTGGTTTGAAGGTTGTTCAGTTTGTCCCGCCTTGATTCACAGAGAACAGAATCACTCTGACGTCATGAGCACAGAGAGGAGGTTCAGACTAAGAACACGGCTTCACAGTCACTCTGAACTCTCCAGCCTGATTGCTGATGTGTCAGGACTCTGATTTACAGTCGAGTCTGTGAGATCTGGTTACACGAGCGGGCACACAAACAAAGTCAAAGTCAAATCCACAGCTGTGAAATAAACAGAATAATTTGGACGTTAAGTTAAAACATTAGTTCAGTCAAACTTTCAGTTTAGCAACAGGAGGAGACATTCAAACTGAAATGCTTTAAATGTTTTCTTTTTCAGAATAAAGTTTGATATTCTCAAAGTGTACAAAGAGCATCTGATATATTTCTAACTTTGGAGCACAGTGACCAACACCCTGTCTGTCCTCACAGGTGTACCTGAGCACTCGGAGGGGGGCCTGGATCCTGAACCGAGTGGGGGACAACGGGCTCCCCCTCGACATGCTTTTTAACCGAGCGGGGGAGCTGATGAGGAATGTTCTCCCCTTCAGTTTCCTCTGTGGAGTGATAGAAAGACGCCTCAACCACAGATTTGACCACGCTCTGTACAACCTGAAGCCGAAGCACAGGTACTGTTCGTCAGTGCTGTACAGCTGCAGCCGAGCAGGAGGTCTGTCCTCATGGAGACATGTCTACACATGAGCTGTCTGTGCCGTGCCTCATAATGTATGCTGCCCAGGTGACCTTTACCTGTTGTTATGACCTTTGATGGCATCTCCTCCTTTAGGACAAACAGCAGCTTCACTATATGAACGTCTGATCAGCAGCTGTGTTCATGTCTCCTGCAGTTCTTCCTGGTGTGCTTTAATAAAAACACTTAGAGTTTCTGTTGTAATACATTAACTAAGTGTGTGTGTGTGTGTGTGTGTGTGTGTGTGTCAGGCTGTTCAGCCAACATCCCACCTTGAACGACGAGCTCCCAAACCGCATCCTGTCGGGAACCATTCAGGTGAAACCCAACATCTGCAGGTTTCAGGGCTCCAGCGTGGAGTTTGATGATGGGAGTGTGGAGGAAGATGTCGACCTGGTGGTAGGTTGGATTAATAAAACACACACACACACACAGGTGCAGAGCAGTGTGTGACTGAGTGTCCTGTCCTGCAGGTGTTTGCCACAGGTTACAGGTTCTCCTTCCCCTTCCTGGCCTCTCAAGTGCTCTCAGTGTCTGAGAACAAAGCGTCTCTGTACAAGTACGTGTTTCCTCCTCAGCTGGAGCGCCCCACGCTGGCCGTCATCGGCCTGGTGCAGCCGCTGGGAGCCATCATGCCCATCTCTGAGATGCAGGCCAGATGGGCCAGTCGAGTGTTTAAAGGTAACACAGGTTCTTAGCGGCAGAGGTGCTGTGCGTCTGAGAGGGCAGTGCGCAGTGTGACAGTGTCTCCTCTCTCACAGGCTGCACCGAGCTCCCCTCAGAGGCGGCCATGATCAAAGACATCCAGTGCAAGAAGGACAGCATGGCCAGAAGGTGCTGCAGAGGGCTCACTCCGCTCTGTCATCACTGCTAGATTATGAAAAGCACCAAATGTTGCTCTCCACCTCGTGTTCACCTGGAGTCTGTGTTCAACAGGTACGTCAGCAGTCAGAGGCACACCATCCAGGTGGACTACATCAGCTACATGGATGAGGTCGCCGAGCAGGTGGGGGTCCGACCCAGCATCCCGAGGCTGCTGCTGACTGATCCCAGGGTAGGACTGAACGTGCTGCTGGGGCCCTGCACGCCGTACCAGTACCGCCTCCGGGGGCCGGGAAAGTGGGCGGGGGCCCGCCAGGCCATCCTCACTCAGTGGGAGAGAGTGGCTCGGCCCATGCAGACCCGGCCCTGTGAGGAGCCAGAAGCCCACAGGTCCTTCCTGGGGCCTGTGACGGCGCTGGCTGCTGCTGTGGGCGTGGCCGCCTACGTCAACAGGAACAACCTTCCAGCTGTCCTACAGGATCCCTCTGAGCTGCTGGCCCGGGTCAGAGCCTACCTGCCTGCTCTGTGAGCGGCCTTCATGCTCTGTCACGCTCAGCTGTGACTCCCTCAGTTATTATACCTGGATGTGATGCAGCTGTTACTCTTTGTTCTTACCTGTGCACTCAGTGAATGTGCTCGTCTCTGATTGTGACTGATTAGAAGGATCTCTCTCTGTAGGCTTCTTTCAGACAGAATATATCACTATGATTAAAGACTTGTATCATTATTATAGTACACTAATCAAGCATCTGTTGAGTCCAAAGATGTTCATTAACAGCTTCAGGTGTAATTCTCACTGATGAAAACATTCCAAACAAACGGGTCAGGAGCGTCTCCATCTGCAGAGTCAGCTTCAGCTCGCACAGTGAAGGCTCGGTTCAGAGACCACAATGCCCACAATGCAACAGTTGTTTTTTACCAGTTCTCAATCAGAATTGAATCATTTATACTTTTGTTCTTTCATGTCTCTCTTTCTGCTTTCTACAAAACCTGAATAAACAGATCAGCGCAGGAACGTGTGTGAACGTATGTCTGATCTTTTAAAGCAGATTGTCTTTTAAATTCTAATAAAAATATGAAATCAGCTCAAGTGTCTGGTTCAAGTTATTTTAGAACAAAAACAGTTCAGAAAGACTTGATCAGATTATGAAACATCTCCTCTTCAAACAGTTCAAACGTCTGATCAGTTACACTCAGTATTCCTGAGTGGGCGGCACAGTGGTGTAGTGGTTAGCTGTTACCCCTCACAGCTAGAAGGTTCCTGGTTCGAGTCCCGGTTCAGGCGTAGTGGGCCTTTCTGTGTGGAGTCTGCATGTTCTCCCCGTGCATGCGTGGGTTCCCTCCAGGTTCTCCGGCTTCCTCCCAAAGTCCAAAGACATGCTCGTTAGGTTCAGTGGTGACTCTGACCGTAGGTGTGAGTGTGAGCGTGAAAGGTCGTCCGTCTCTGTGTGTCAGCCCTGTGATTGACAGGTGGGATAGGCTGCAGGTGTAGATGATGGACGGATGTTCATTTTATTGTTTTTAAACATAGAGACAATACAAAATACAGAAACAAACCCCCCCACCCCGACCCGTCAGACAGCACATGCAAGTTACAGATTTATACAGACAAATAAAAGGTGAAAATAGTCATAATGATCAGTACAATAATAATAATGACATAATGATGCATGATTAATAAGATAACAATAATAATAGTTATAAAACATAAATAAATAAAAATTGAAAAAAAAAATTGAAAAAAAAAGGAAAAAAAAGAAAAACAGTTGTAGTTTGTCTCCAGTCCGCGGTATATAATTATGAGTTGAGGGCAACCAGTCATCAGCAGCCCATTATACCCTGCGTCTCTCAATTTGAGGGTTGCAAGGGGGAGGCCTTCTTCCATTCAGAAAACTGTCTGCCCATCAATAGCAGATTTTTCAGATCTGCAGGTATATAATCTAGGAAGGGTGTCCAAACTTTTAAAAATAACTCGTCCTTGCCCATTACAACGGCTTGTAACCTCTCATGAGGGAGGGTGTTAAAAATCTCCCTGTACCAAAGGGTGACACTAGGTGGAAGAGTATTGATCCAGTTTTGCAGTATGCACTTTCGAGCAACTAGAAGGAGTTTATCAAAGAGCTTATAATGTGATGCAGTGAGATGTAGGTCCCTAGAGGGAAGGCCTAGGAGGAAAACTCCAGGGTCTTTCTTAATTTTTATTTTAAATATCCCACTGACCACCTTTGAGATACGTGACCAAAATCTGGAAATCGATTTACATTCCCAAAAGTAATGGAAATACGTCCCCCTTTGTAAGTTGCACTTGGTACACAGAGGAGAAATGGAGTGATCAATTTTGTTTAAAATAACTGGAGTAATATGTAGCCTGTGAAGTATCTTGTACTGAGTTTCTCTCAAGCGGTTACAGGTAGATGTGGACCTGATCAGGCGTATAGATGCCTGCCAGTCATCCTCAATATATTCATTGTTCAAGTCTTTTTGGACGGATGTTTTGAGTGAAAGTTGATCGACCTGCAGAGTCCCAGCTGATGTTTGAGACGCCGATCAGGCTGTTTATCACAGCACGGTGTGTGATGTAGCACAGGTCAAAGGTCACTGCTCTGGTGAGTGGAAAGATTACAATGTGAGTTATTTTATTTAATGATAATACACTTTATTTATAAAGCACCTTCACAAAGTGCTTTAATGCAAACATGTGAAACATAAAGACAATAACACGTAATGCAGACGCAGAAGGTTCACATCATACACTCGTCATATTAAAAGGGAAACACACCATCTAACAGATTTGTAGTAGCCGCTGAGGTTTTATGTTTGAACTCCGCAGTTACACCTGAAGTGTCTTTGTTATCACCTGTGACTCGTGCTCACACGGTTAGTATCAGTTACACTGTAGTTCACTGTACTGATGAATGAATGAATAACAACTATAGTGTAATGCATGATGTGTGCAGTTTGCATAAACAGACATGAATGAAGAGGTGTGCTCACGTCAGAAGTGTTTTTATTGTGCACCGTGTGCTTCGTCTCTCTGTTTGCTGCAGAGTAACACTGGAACCCTCCCCGCTGTGGGATCAACAAAGTTTATCTAATCGAACGCGCTGACAGCTTCAGAGTTCTGTGATCACGTCTCCTGAGGACACGATAGCGTGTCAAAGAGCAGCTCAGGACTCTGCTGTAGAGATATCAGTCACCAGCCTGCTCCTGTTTTACATTAACAGTTTATTACTGGGACATCGTGCTCGGTGATTGGATTAAACTTTGAGACATAACTACACACAGAGATGTTACTGAGTGATACCGGGTCAGAATCATCTCAGTAATCATTGTTAGAAGCAGGCGGCAGCTCTGCAGTCCAAAACACATTACAACAGTCTGTTTCAGATCCAAACATGCCTCGTCGGGTCGCAGTGGTCGGGGGGGGCAGCTCAGGTCTGGCCTGCATCAAGTGCTGTCTGGATGAGGGGCTGCAGCCCGTGTGCTTCGAGAGCAGCGATGACCTGGGCGGTCTGTGGAGGTTTAAGGTGGGTCACAGTGACAGCATCACGCACGTGGTGTCACCAGCACAGGGAGCTCACAGTGAGGATGAATGTGTTGTTACTGCAGGAGAACCCGGAGGCGGACAGGGCCAGCATCTACCACTCTGTCATCATCAACACCTCCAAGGAGATGATGTGTTTCAGTGACTTCCCCATCCCTGCACACTTCCCCAACTTCATGCACAACTCCCTGATCATGGACTACTTCAGGATGTACGCCGATAACTTCCAGCTCACCAAACACATCCGCTTCAACGTAAGGATGCTGCATCACTTCCTGTCTGCTCTCACACTCTGTGCATGTTAAAGCATTCAGAGATTCTTACGGAGAACATGAGAGACGTTTCCTCTCACGCTGTTGATGTGTTATAACACAATGTTTATGCTTTTGAACATGTTAAAGTCAGCGTGTTAAAGCAGAGGAGACGAAGGAGACTCAGACTGGTTTCAAACTGGTTCAATGCCAGTTAGTTGGTATTAAACCAACATGATTCTCTTCTAATATAGAAAACATGTAACGCATCTGTGCAGGTCACACTCAGGAGATGTGATAGTCCGTCCTCTTGGCTCCTCCAGTAAACACCCTGCTGCCCTCAGCCGTTGCTCTGTTATCAGCTAACGTGTGTGTCTCCTCTCTGTGGCTCAGACCAAAGTGTTGCAGGTGAAGCAGAGGTCAGACTTCTCTCATTCAGGCCAGTGGGATGTTGAGACCGAGAACAAGGAGGGCAGAAAGGAGAAGCACATCTTTGATGCGGTGATGATCTGTGTCGGGCATCACTGCCAGCCCAGCATGCCCCTGCAGGACTTCCCAGGTAGGACACCACCGACAGGCTATACCTGTTCACTGCAGGAAGTGTTGTGACACGGAGCGAGGCGGTTGTTCTGAACAAACATGGGGCGATGCACGAGCCCTGCGTCTACCTGCAAGCCTTTATTATCATTTAATCAATGTGACAGTTTCACTGATCCCACAAAGGGCGACTGAGGTTTGGAGCAGCTTGTACGTAAAACACAGCAAACTACAAACATGAAACAAATGATATGAAAGAGACAAAATGTGGAATAGATCTGAGATAGATGCTGATCAATAACAAACCTGATGACAGGATAGAAGGACCAGTCTGTGCAGAAGAAGAAAACCACCACAAGTGACTGCGTGCAGAGGATTTATGATTAGAACAGCAGGTGAAGATGTGTGTTCATGTCGTCCTCTCTCCTGTGGATGACATGTGCATGTGCATGTTGTCTGAGGATGTTAAACGTGTCCTCAGGCATCGACTCTTTCAAAGGAACCTTCTTCCACAGCAGAGACTACAAGACTCCTGAGCAGTGGAGGGACAAGAAGGCCGTCGTGTTCGGGATCGGAAACTCTGGAGGAGACATCGCAGTGGAGCTCGGCAAAGTCACCAAGCAGGTCGGCCACGTCTGGATTATCAGAGACGCACGATAAGCTCTGGTCTGTTTGCATCATGATTGACCTCCTGTGGCGTATTTACAGCTGTGTCTGAGCACTCGGAGGGGGGCCTGGGTCATGAATCGAGTGTCAGACGGAGGTTTTCCCTGTGATATCTACAAAACCAGGGTGATGAAGTTAACGCACCAAGTCCTTCCCTTTGGCCTGCTCTGCAGCGCGGGAGAGAGACGCCTGAACCACAGATTTGATCACAGTCTGTACCGCCTGAAGCCAAAGCACAGGTACTGCAGGAACAGCGCCGCCTGGTGGAGGAGATGCAAATCACAATACAATAAGTGCTGCAGCTGCATTTACAAAGCACCTGTTTGTCATGCAGTATGCATACACCTGGGATCATAACATGGCCTAACAGTAGAAACACTATGACAGGTTGCTGGGGGTGGGAGGTCAGCGCCTCACAGTGCTGTTTTTGTAGTCAGTGTTTTCTGATGGTGAACCCCACACCGCACCGGAGCAGGACAATTAACATTTTATTCATGACTGATTAACAGAAGAATCCTTCAGTCTGTGAAAGGCTCACCACAGTGTCACAGAGCCCACGGCAAATCAACCAATAAGAAACATCTTGTTTGAAATATCCCCAAAGCATTGGTAAATCATCAATGATCAAGATATTTGGGGGTTTGTTTACCAGGTCATTGATTCGGTGTTGCAGCTCTAGACTGAAGCAGTTACAGTAGATAAACAACGAGACACAAGATACAAACACAAAATATCGACAAACAGTAAATCTGTGTGTGCAGCAGAGATCGGCTGCTGGAGCCGCAGTATCGACATCCCGCCCCTTCCTCTACCCGACACACACCTGTACCTTGTGTCCTTGGCGTGTTGGAGCCCTCAGGTGTCCTTGGCATGTTGGAGCCCTCAGGTGTCCTTGGCGTGTTGGAGCCCTCAGGTGTCCTTGGCGTGTTGGAGCCCTCAGGTGTCCTTGGCGTGTTGGAGCCCTCAGATGGGCTCAGTCTGCAGCAGAACAGCTTCTTGTGTCGGTCTGAAGCAGATATTCACGCTGATGGAAAGTTCAATGACTGTAGTGTTAGTGTTAGTTACGTCTCCTCTCACCGTTCCTCCTCTACTCTGCTACTCGGGAACAGAACGCTGCAGGAGCCCCATTTGTCCACAGAGCTGTCAATCATGAGGCCACGCCTCCCTGCTGCAGAGGATTGTGGGTCAAAACTTCCAGAAATAAACATCTTTGTAGGATACTGTGAGAGGAGGCAATGTGGTTACAGGACAGCAGGTAGATTGGCAGGCAGGGCGAGGTTTCACTAACCAAAAACACTAACAGAGTGTGTGTGTGTGTGTGTGTGTGTGTGTGTGTGTGTGTGTGTGTGTGTGTGTGTGTCAGGCTCTTCAGCCAACATCCCACCTTGAACGACGAGCTCCCAAACCGCATCCTGTCGGGAACCATTCAGGTGAAACCCAACATCTGCAGGTTTCAGGGCTCCAGCGTGGAGTTTGATGATGGGAGTGTGGAGTCAGCAGTCAGAGGCACACCATCCAGGTGGACTACATCAGCTACATGGATGAGGTCGCCGAGCAGGTGGGGGTCCGACCCAGCATCCCGAGGCTGCTGCTGACTGATCCCAGGGTAGGACTGAACGTGCTGCTGGGGCCCTGCACGCCGTACCAGTACCGCCTCCGGGGGCCGGGAAAGTGGGCGGGGGCCCGCCAGGCCATCCTCACTCAGTGGGAGAGAGTGGCTCGGCCCATGCAGACCCGGCCCTGTGAGGAGCCAGAAGCCCACAGGTCCTTCCTGGGGCCTGTGACGGCGCTGGCTGCTGCTGTGGGCGTGGCCGCCTACGTCAACAGGAACAACCTTCCAGCTGTCCTACAGGATCCCTCTGAGCTGCTGGCCCGGGTCAGAGCCTACCTGCCTGCTCTGTGAGCGGCCTTCATGCTCCGTCACGCTCAGCTGTGACTCCCTCAGTTATTATACCTGGATGTGATGCAGCTGTTACTCTTTGTTCTTAACTGTGCACTCAGTGAATGTGCTCGTCTCTGACTGTTGATAAGCTTGTCAGGCTCTCTCTGTAGACTTTCAGGTCATTACAATCTCTACATACCTGCGCTGACTCAAATAAATCTGATAAATCTACAGCTTCACTGAGTTGTATTAGGGGCAAAAACGTTCATTAAGCACTTAAATGCATCCCTTGTCTATCTTGCCAGCTGTCATTGGGTGAGAGGCGGGGTTACACCTGCACAGGTCACCTGTCAATCACAGGGACACACAGAGACAGACAACCTTTCACGCTCACACTCACACCTACGGTCAGAGTCACCACTGAACCTAACGAGCATGTCTTTAGACTGTGGGAGGAAGCCGGAGAACCTGGAGGGAACCCACGCATGCACGGGGAGAACATGCAGACCCCACACAGAAAGGCCCACTACGCCTGAACCGGGACTCGTTACAGTTCAATAATTTCATTTCTGAAAAGGTAAACAAGAAAAGGAAAGAAGTCCGAGCAGGTGAACAGATCCAAAAAGAGAAGGAAAGAATGATCATTTATCAATAATCATTTGAACTCTCTTATTAATCAGAGCGACTTTTCAAGTGAAAACAACTTTAAATAACCAATTAGCTACTGTCAGACCACCGCTAATGTTAGCATTAGCCTCTTCCTAGCTAATGTTACTGTTGGCTACGAGGTGGCTGAATGCAAACAGTACCTTTTGAAATGATTGTTCAGACGTTAGGACGGCGCACACAGACTTTGTAAGAAGGACATATCTGCTAAACACAACAGCTAACAAAAGCAATCACCTTGCTAACAGCAGCTATGAGTTTATGCATTTCCTATGAAATTATAGAATTCAGCCACTTTCTACTGAACAGTGAAAGTGGAGGTGTCTAAATGCTAACATTAGCCTCTGTCTGTTGGTGGTTTCATACCAGTGACTGTATATATAGATGGACGACGCGTCTCCATCTGCTCCCATTGCGAGTAACTGATGCCAAAATAGCCCCTGTGATAGGCGCTTCCATCTTGCGATGGTGACATCATACGGAGCCAGAGTCTGCGCAGTAGAGATCGGCGAGTGAAGCGGCCGTAGCCACTTCCGCTAACCCAAACACACACTTAACTTGCTGAAAAAACAGCAAGGATCCCGCACGCCGGCGTGTTTAACAGCAGAACAGCTTCTTGTGTTGGTCTGAGGTTAAAGTTCACAGGTATGGAAACTTCACTGACTGTAGTGATTATTTTTGTTACGTCTCCACTCGCCGTTCGTCCTCCGCTCTGCTCACTCGGAACTGATCGACTGCAGGAGCCATATTTGTCAACAGAGCTGTCAATCATCATTTTCATCATCAATCATCAATTAAGAGCTATACTGCAGCCAGTCAGCAGGGGGCGACAGAGAGGGTTTGGCTTCACTTTGAGGGAGCTGTCATGTCGGCCATCTTTTTATACAGTCTGTGGTACATACAATGAAACTTGTCACCATGACATCAGGTTGAGTCGTGTTTTGGCTCAGGTGAGAGGCTCTTCATCTTGTCAGTCAGACAGGTGTGATTATAAACAGATGATACAATAAGCTGCACTTGATATTGAGGTGATGATGATGATGCTCTGTGCTCTGCCTGTGAGCACCTGTCTGCGATCTCACCTGAAGCTGTGTGTTGGCTCTTCCTGACTCCGCCCCCTCCTGTCTCGATCGTTGCTTGTGTCGTATTAACTCTCAGAGGAACGTCGCTTTGGACAAAAGCGTCTCATATATGAAACTGTAACTTTGTAACATTATACATTCATGTGTTATTTACATTCATCTCATGTTTCTATGTTCTGTTTATTTCACACAGAACCCCTTATTCACCGGCTGATGGTTCTGGTGGTGGAAATAAAGACTTGGACTTGAGACATCTGTGTGATCCTGACTGCTCAGCTGCAGCAGGTTACTAAACAAAGGAATCCAGCATATGTTAATAGCAGAAACACCTTCACATATAAATCAACAAAGAGTTGAATTACTCAAGCGCCTCAGCTTTGTTTCTGTACATTATATTGTATTATTTAAGCGATGGTACCAAGCCAACCTGTAGAAAAGATCCTGCTGGCTGTCTGCTAGACGTCAACACAGACACAGACACTGAGCTTAACTTCACCTGTTTGTGTTGTTGGAGACTTTTGGGGATTTTTTCATTCAAAGTTTGGACAAATAATCTCTCTGTGTGTTTATGGAACTTTATGTCTGTGCAAGAAGTCTGAGCTCCAGCTTTTCGGTGAGTTAAAGGTTACTGTATTGAAATATTTTTCGCACTAAGTAGCAGGTATACTGTGCTCGCTTTAGCTGCTTGTTAGCCTGTTCAGTGTTTATCAAACATTTATTTAATCGTCGGCCAGTAAACAGGAGTCAGGAGTTTAAGAGATTACAGCGGACTGCAGTGATGAGCAGATCGGTTATTTTAAGTTTCCCGTTACGTGACGGCTCACCACAAGTCCAAGAATAACTCCAAGTACCACTAAACCAGGGGTGGAGATAGTTATACCCGTCATAATAACCGGGCCAACTATCAACATCTCCCTAATAAGGAGAAGAAAGAGTCAGCAGCTGTGCTCACCCCGTGCTGTGTGACGTTTGCTACAGACATTCATGTTGCATTCAGGGTGAATACGTCGTTTGGACAGGCCGTCTCTAGGATGGGATGGCTTATAAAATTCGATTATTGAATGTTCATGTTGATTACAAAACAAACTGAAGACAAGAAAAGAGACAAAAAACAAAAGATACAAACCAGGAGGGAGTCCTCATGAGAATTATGCCTCTGCTATGAGTCATCTGACAGGTTGAACTGACCTGTATATGCTTAATATTGTTTGATTACCATTAGACTCTCTGATTTAATTGCATTAGTTTGACAGCACATAATCTGCTTGGTGTGATATTAGACAAAAGGTGAGTTCTCTTCCTTGTGATCTAAACAGTTTTATCATTTCATTTTTATTTTTAATTTCATGATAACTAAAGAAGAAGAACAAAGTTTAATTTTGTATTTGTTAAAGAACATATCATTATACTCTGTTAGGTTCTCTGTAACTGCTGTAGGAAACGGTGTGTGTGTGCAAACAGTTGCACAGAAAGCAGGAAGTCACACACAAGCTGTAACAAGAACAGCAGGGCCCGTCCCTGGGCCTAGTGGCCCAGTCAGAAGCTTCTAAGTGTTAGGCTTTGTGGGGCTCGGGAGCCTTACAGCCTCTGCAGACGAAGAGAAGAGACAGCCGTAGGTTTCAGTGTTTCCTCTTAGCAACCCTCTTTAGCTGGGAAGGTAAATAGAGAGACTCCTTCCAGCCAGGGACTAAGTACTGGACAACAAACTAAATGAATAGTTTGTCAGGGAGCTGGAAGACCTACGGAGGCCAGCAGGTGGCAGTCACATAGGGAAGCCTTACTCCGCCTCCCCCCCTTCTCGTTTCCGTCACCGGCAGGAAGGTCCCAGGTTTGACACCCTGAGGGCCGCCTGTTTCATCTCACGCTTCAATAATACATCCAGTCCTATCATATCATACTGTTACTATATCTATACATGTTATTAGAACATGACATTCATATAGTGCCTCATCTGTATTGTGCCTCACAGTCAGCTTGGTACTCGGTCTGTGTGGTGGAATTCTTTGGAAGAGCCGCCGAAGAAAGAAGACAAAAAAGTTCTTGCTCCTAGTGACAGAACAACATTTCGTTGCCTAGTTACCTGGTACACATTGTCAGAATCTCAGCATACACACACACACACACACACACACACACACACACACACACACACATCTGCCATATAAGAGCAGAAGACATCAGATACTTCCTGTTATTCAGTTCTCAGACCCTTCATCTCATTCCTTGGATGAACTCAAGTATGTTAGTCGAAAACAGTCTGTTATCAAATCTACCATTCCTTTCCCTCATGAACTTAAAAGGCAGAGTAGGCACAGCGCGTAAGCAAAGCACTCTTTCCCAAAAGATATTTTCACACAATATACCCCCTCTCTGGAGGTCCCCAAACCCCCCAAAATCAAGTCAAGTGTCATGCATGTGAGAGCGAAACAAACCTGTCTGTAGCTGAAAAAAAGTTCTCCTCACGACCGTCTTACATGTTCATTGTTTTAGAGCGATCACACGCTTAGCGTTTGCACCGACTGTTACATGATAACACGCTTAGCGTTTGCACCGACTGTTACATGATAACACGCTTAGCGTTTGCACTGACTGTTACATGATAACACGCTTAGCGTTTGCACTGACTGTTACATGATAACCCGCTTAGCGTTTGCACTGACTTTTACACAATAACACGCTTAGCGTTTGCACTGACTGTTACACGATAACACGCTTAGCGTTTGCACTGACTGTTACACTACAACACGCTTAGCGTTTGCACTGACTGTTACACGATAACACGCTTAGTGTTTGCACTGACTGTTACTTGACAACACGCTTAGTGTTTGCACTGACTGTTACATGATAACACGCTTAGTGTTTGCACTGACTGTTACTTGACAACACGCTTAGCGTTTGCACTGACTGTTACACGATAACACGCTTAGCGTTTGCACTGACTGTTACTTGACAACACGCTTAGTGTTTGCACTGACTGTTACATGATAACACGCTTAGTGTTTGCACTGACTGTTACTTGACAACACGCTTAGCGTTTGCACTGACTGTTACACGACAACACGCTTAGCGTTTGCACTGACTGTTACATGATAACACGCTTAGCGTTTGCACTGACTGTTACCTGATAACACGCTTAGTGTTTGCACTGACTGTTACATGATAACACGCTTAGTGTTTGCACTGACTGTTACTTGACAACACGCTTAGTGTTTGCACTGACTGTTACCTGATAACACGCTTAGCGTTTGCACTGACTGTTACTTGACAACACGCTTAGTGTTTGCACTGACTGTTACATGATAACACGCTTAGTGTTTGCACTGACTGTTACATGATAACACGCTTAGCGTTTGCACTGACTGTTACTTGACAACACGCTTAGCATTTGCACTGACTGTTACACGACAACACGCTTAGTGTTTGCACTGACTGTTACTTGACAACACGCTTAGCGTTTGCACTGACTGTTACACAATAACACGCTTAGCGTTTGCACTGACTGTTACACAATAACACGCTTAGCGTTTGCACTGACTGTTACATGACAACACGCTTAGTGTTTGCACTGACTGTTACACAATAACACGCTTAGCGTTTGCACTGACTGTTACACGACAACACGCTTAGTGTTTGCACTGACTGTTACATGACAACACGCTTAGCGTTTGCACTGACTGTTACATGACAACACGCTTAGTGTTTGCACTGACTGTTACTTGACAACACGCTTAGCGTTTGCACTGACTGTTACATGACAACACGCTTAGTGTTTGCACTGACTGTTACATGATAACACGCTTAGTGTTTGCACTGACTGTTACATGATAACACGCTTAGCGTTTGCACTGACTGTTACTTGACAACACGCTTAGCATTTGCACTGACTGTTACACGACAACACGCTTAGTGTTTGCACTGACTGTTACTTGACAACACGCTTAGCGTTTGCACTGACTGTTACACAATAACACGCTTAGCGTTTGCACTGACTGTTACATGACAACACGCTTAGTGTTTGCACTGACTGTTACACAATAACACGCTTAGCGTTTGCACTGACTGTTACACGACAACACGCTTAGTGTTTGCACTGACTGTTACATGACAACATGCTTAGTGTTTGCACTGACTGTTACTTGACAACACGCTTAGTGTTTGCGCTGACTGTTACACAATAACACGCTTAGCGTTTGCACTGACTGTTACATGACAACACGCTTAGCGTTTGCACTGACTGTTACTTGACAACCCGCTTAGTGTTTGCACTGACTGTTACCTGATAACACGCTTAGCGTTTGCACTGACTGTTACTTGACAACACGCTTAGCGTTTGCACTGACTGTTACATGACAACACGCTTAGTGTTTGCACTGACTGTTACATGATAACACGCTTAGTGTTTGCACTGACTGTTACTTGACAACACGCTTAGCATTTGCACTGACTGTTACACGACAACACGCTTAGTGTTTGCACTGACTGTTACTTGACAACACGCTTAGCGTTTGCACTGACTGTTACACAATAACACGCTTAGCGTTTGCACTGACTGTTACATGACAACACGCTTAGTGTTTGCACTGACTGTTACACAATAACACGCTTAGCGTTTGCACTGACTGCTACACGACAACACGCTTAGTGTTTGCACTGACTGTTACATGACAACACGCTTAGCGTTTGCACTGACTGTTACATGACAACATGCTTAGTGTTTGCACTGACTGTTACTTGACAACACGCTTAGTGTTTGCGCTGACTGTTACACAATAACACGCTTAGCGTTTGCACTGACTGTTACATGACAACACGCTTAGCGTTTGCACTGACTGTTACTTGACAACCCGCTTAGTGTTTGCACTGACTGTTACCTGATAACACGCTTAGTGTTTGCACTGACTGTTACCTGATAACACGCTTAGCGTTTGCACTGACTGTTACTTGACAACACGCTTAGCGTTTGCACTGACTGTTACATGACAACACGCTTAGTGTTTGCACTGACTGTTACATGATAACACGCTTAGTGTTTGCACAGACTGTTACTTGACAACACGCTTAGTGTTTGCACTGACTGTTACATGATAACACGCTTAGCGTTTGCACTGACTGTTACTTGATAACACGCTTAGTGTTTGCACTGACTGTTACTTGATAACACGCTTAGTGTTTGCACTGACTGTTACATGATAACACGCTTAGTGTTTGCACTGACTGTTACATGATAACACGCTTAGTGTTTGCACTGACTGTTACATGATAACACGCTTAGTGTTTGCACTGACTGTTACTTGACAACACGCTTAGTGTTTGCACTGACTGTTACATGATAACACGCTTAGTGTTTGCACTGACTGTTACATGATAACACGCTTAGTGTTTGCACAGACTGTTACACTGTCTTGAGGAAACATTTGATACAACATTTTAAAACATGTTATAAATGTGATGCAAGTACATCAAAGCTCTGTGGTGTGCAAAAACACATCAAGAATATAAGTTTAAAATACGAATGATATATATATCGAATACTGTATCAAAAATAGAAGTGTAGATATAAGTAAAATATATACTTCAACATTACAACATTACATAAGAGTTTATCATGGCTATGAGTCCCTTGTATTTGAATATTCAGCGTATGACATCACATCTCATGAAATCCTCTCTTCTCTGTGTGCATGAGAGGTCACACTTCTCTTCTGCATTTCGAGGATTACATAGGTATAAAGAAAGTTCAAAGTTCAGTCCATCAGTCCTTGTTCTTTGCATCACCCTGCCGCTCTTGTTTGCTGTTTTGTTTTGTGTCTTATTCTCTCTTTATGTTTCATGCCATAAGCTGCTGTAACAACCCATGTTTAATAAAGTACTCTGTCCATCCATGTTTATATTCAGTCTGTAGGAAGTGATATGTCATGTTTACCATGTAACAAACATTGTAAATGAGTTTAAATCTGTTTAATTACCACACAGTAATTGTTGTTTAACTGGGATATCTCTGTGTGTGTCTGTGATGTGAGGATTTAAACTATGTGTCACCAGGACAAACAACTTCAGATTTCATTGCACTGAGGCTAAAATGTGTCATTACCAACCATATATTTAATGACCACAAAGATTACGACGCAGCCAACAGACTCTGCAGGCTTTTATTCTGAAGGAATGTTGTGTACAGTAGAAACACAAAAATGCACATCAACTCCACAGACTTCTTTTGTTCATTGCAGAGTGCAGTGTCCAGCCATGCGTCACCATAAACTCCTAAGGAGTCTTTTGAGTATGTTCCAGAAGCTCTTTTGTTCTTCCTAGAAACAAACAAAAGGATTATAGAGACTCCACTCTGACTTACGTTCAGATTAATCATTATTTTTTACATTTTTATGCAGGTCATTTTTTTCTCAGACCAAACAAGCATCTTAAGAGACCTACCTGATATTTGTGAAGCTGATATTTGTATAACAGCACAAGGCCGAGGCCTGCAACCATCACAAACCCAAGTAGCACTAAACCAGGGGTGGAGAGGCTTATACCATGGCACGCAACATACCCCGCTGAATCCAAGAACATCTTCTCCCTAATAAGGAGAAGAAAGAGTCAGCAGCTGTGCTGTGTGACAGGATATCACTTTATGTACACCACGACGTTTGCTACAGACATTTATGTTGCATTCAGGGTGAATCAAGTTCTTTGGTAATCACATGACTGTCAGTTTGCATCATTTGCTGTCTGTCGTGTAACTCTAAAAACTAATGAAGCACCGCTGCCGCCTCACCGCACACACCCGTGTTTAGTGTTAGCGAAGCATTAAAAGTGAGCATGCTCAGCTTAACATGTGAAGTGATATAAAGGCTACCTGTTCAACATTAAAAAGTGAGCCTATGAATGTATAAAGAGCCTCACAGAGCGAGAAGAAAGAGACGTGTGATAAGATCAAAGTGATGTGGCAGTGTTTAATCAGAGCTTGTAGCTTGTAGGGCTAATGTTACTGCTGGCAGTGTCCGTTATTCTCCGCTGTAGGTCATAAAGTAGAACCTTTGATTCTTTATCACTAACCGACACAAACAGAAGACATCATAGCTGAAGGTAAAACTACTCACACAGTCAGAGACATCCTGGATCTCTTGTCTTTGTTCGCAGTCAGTCGGGAACAGCCGGTCACTCAGACGTGATCTGAGGTTTGCTTTGGGCCTTACGCGTATCGACACCTCCTCTCTGCACAGCCGGAGCCTGCAGTTTTATACGGTCTATTTTAGGACCGCGTGTCTATATGCATATATGGAGGATATTTTGGTTCATAATTAAAAAAAAGTCCGAATACGAAATTAAAAGAGATCAAATTAAAAAGATTATTATTTTTCTACACTACTTGGAATAATAGCGCCATAATTAAATTAAAAAAGAAAAAGCGAAATAGTTAAACATCAAATATGAAACTCAAAATGGTGAATGGAAAAGTTTAAATGGAAATATTGAAATAAAAAGCTTAAATAGAAAAAACTATTTTTTTTTATTATTTGCATTTGACATTTGGCATTTTCAATTTTATCTTTCCATTTCCCATTAAGCATTTGGAAGGTGTATGTAAATGAGGGGGCGTGGCCTAAATACCGGAGGGCGGGATCCAGGCAGCTGGGGCGTTTGGAGGATCACATATTTAGGACTCTTGTGAACAACAATTTAAACCTGAAAACTAATTCTATAAAACGTTTTAAATGTTTATTACACTCATTACACTGTAACAACAGTTTAAAGGCTTATTACACACAAATATATATATTTTGTGTACATGTGTATATAGCATCCACAGCTTCTTGAGAGCAACACAGAGATAGAATCTTTATTTACAGTCCAAAAATGAAAATGTACAAGGAATGCTGTGGGGCTCTGACCAGACGAGGGGATGTCATAAAATACACACTGCAGTGGTTCAATGTAGGGGTCAACATATATGTTCTTTAGGACTGATACAGATTATTACTAAGCAAGGACACTGATTACCAATATTTATAATCGATATATATTAGCAGTAATAACACAAGATTGTGCCGGGGTGGTGAAGCTCGTTGGTGCCGGGGCGGTGGAGCTCGTTGGTGCCGGGGTGGTGGAGGTTGTTGGTGCCGGGGTGGTGGAGGTTGTTGGTGCCGGGCCACCACCCCAGACCATCTGGATATCAACATTAAGACAAACACCCAGCTCAGCCTGAGGCGGGCCGCCTCGACTGAGGGCGTCTTGTGATAAATGGCCGAAACACCCAGTGATGTCTGGGTTCACAAATGAAGATGTGTCTTAACGGTGGCATCTAGTGGGCACCTCCAAGAACAACCCTACTCTGGTGATTGTAGTGCTGAAACTCCAGGGATTGTAACATCCAGTCCTAATAATGAACCTGTAATAATGATCCAATCCCACTCAGCAGGCTAAGATGGCCAGGGATGTCCTGACTGAGTACTTCAACTCAGAGAATGGAGCTGTTGCCCGGCAATGGGACAGTATCTAAATCACGGGTGTATTACCCATGGGCCCGGCGAGCCTTGTGTGATGTAAATCCTGTGGAGGCACATCGCGCTGTTGGCTGCAGGTCAGTGGGGCCCATTGTCTCATAATCCCCCTATGATCGAAATATGTAGGCTATGCTCAGGTGTGTGTTTGTGATCATTGAGTATGTGTAAATATGAGTGATTCGTGAATACGTGTAAAATAAACATTCTCACGTTTTGTGGGATGTTTGCCTTTTCTTCATGTGATCTCAAGAAACCTCCGTGTGCGAGGCCTTGTCATGGTAGGAAAGCCTCACGTTGTTTGTTCTGCAGTCGTTTCTTAGCTCAGATGCTCTTTGTCTTGACAGGTGTGGTCGTAAACAGCCATTACAACAGATGTCCTCTGAATGTTGCCAAAGTAGAAACAAAGATGTACATCAACAGCAGACTGACTGCTGTTCTTTTGAGTGAAGAGTCCAGCGATGCTTCACCAGAATTTCTTGAAGAATTCTTTTATTTTGCTCCAGATGCTCTTTTCCTCTTTTTCTTTTTCCTCTTTTTCTTTCTAAGAGAGACTCCACTCTGATTTTATGGAAGTACATTCCTCTTTATCATTTATATTTTACATTTTCATGCAGGTTATTATTTTCTCAAACAAAACAAGCATCTGAGACCCACCTGACTTATGTATTCGAGATATTTGTGCACCACCACTCCGCTGACCACTGCGACTGTCACAACTCCAATGATCACTAAACCAGTGGTGCTGATCGTGAGACCCGTCACCTCAACGTTTTCCTGAAAAGGAGAGAAACAGAGAAAAATACAATCTCAAGAAAACAACTGAAATGAACTCTTTATCACCTGTAAACAGGTAAATAAAATGTATGGATGCCTGCAGGGCCGGCTCCCGCCATTTTGGATCGCTAAGTGAGTTTGGGATTTGGCACCACAGATCAAATGACAGAATATCAATATGTCTGCCACATAATATCATTTGTTTCGGCCTCGTCCCGTTGTGTGACATTTTTGTCCTCATGGTGTGACAGTAAAGATGTCACACCATGACGACGTTTTAGCCTTTTGTCAGCTAAGGAGCTTGCTGTTCTTAGCTAACCTGTCATTAGCAGTTAGCAAGTCAGATTTGCATAACTTTGCAAAATTAAGTCTTTTGATAAAAAGTATGATTTAGCGCTGTGACACCACAGGACAACATAACTTAACGCCTTTATAGTGGTTCAGAAAAAGTTAAATATTTGAACAATTCTGAGACAAAACCTGACACTGTACACACGTCACTGGCTTCACAGGAGACCTCAGTAATAAGGACTTTAACTCCTTGAATTGAATGAAGATGTCCGTGGAATAGCCTGATTAAAAATCCAAATATGATGTTCCAGCTAGCAGGGAACGTTCCCATAACACTGTCTAACATGAGCTACAAGTTCTAACTACGTTTGAAAGAAAACGTTTTAATCTCATATTCAAAGAACGTTTTAAGGAAGTTTATCATTCCAAATAAAGTTCTTATAACGTTAAAACTTAAACTAAGACAAAACGTTTTAACGTCCACACTCACAGGATGTGTTCAGGATGTTAGTTCGGCCTGAACTATCAGAACGTGATTTATAAAACGTTCCTGAAATGTGATTTGAACATTCTCACTTTCTGAAGATGTTTTCAGAGAACGTTCTCCTGCTGTTAAAGGAACATTCTAGGAACAACATAAAAACTTCCCGCTCAAAACATTACCAGAACATCACACGTTACATTCTCAGAACGTTCTTAGAACTAAACATTTCCAGCTGGGGTCACACCGCAGGACATCATGTCTGAAAAACAATTGCCAGTAACTAAAATAGACACTTGAAAAATGATGCCAGAGGTTTTTAAAGTCGAGCTGAAACGGCATTTCGAGAGTATCTAGCTTCATTATCGTGACGTATGTCAGAGTGAAACAGGACGTGCAGGCGGGACATATCATTAGAGGGATTTGATTGGATCGTTGAGAAGTGGGCGTAGACAGACGTTCTCCACAGCGCAGTAGCTAGCTAACTGACCGAGCGTTCTTGGTGCTCTGCGGCTAAATGTTGCAGATTGATTGGTTGAAATTGTTTGGTGCTAACTGACGTAAGCACACGTGAAATTTAGTTTTACTGGAAGAGAAAATGATTTTGATATAAGAATATGAAGAAATGGATTCTCTGTGTTTTTTTGGCCTATATTGTGAAATAGATGCACAATATTTCCGGGGATGTGATTGAAAAGTATTAAAATGACATTTTTCATTTCACCTCGACTTTAAAAACATTTTCATGCTTTCATTTTTAATTTATAACTGGTGTAAATGATTGAACTATGACGGTCTCAGTCACACCATGGGACAGTTTTAACATTTGGCCTAAAAATATAAAAAATCTAACAGCACAGCAATTTTTAAAAGAGCAGGTTCATGTAAAACACATTTTAAGGGACGAAAAACACTCATTATATTCATATTTATATTGTGTGCAGTGAAAATGCCATGTCACGCCAACAACAAGATCGAGTCCCACCTGGGCCTGAAGGCATCTCTCTGCTCCTCTTGTTGTAACTTGTCAGGTGTGCAGCGAGTGAGTTATCGAGCAGGGAGTGGTTGTGAAGGTGTCCATCTGTCTGTAGGCTTATTTTTTACATTATTCAACATCATACTCGGAAGCAAGACTACGTTCAAAACGTTTGAGTCTCGAGCCAACACCCCCCCAGAACAATGTGCTCCAGACCACCGGACATCACCTATGCCCTGGATGCATGTCCGCTTAGCGCTTCAATTCATCACTAAACCACCAACACTCACAGACTAACAGGACTAACAGCCTATCATCATAGCTGAGGCGAAATTACTCACAGAACCACGGCCATCCTGGATCTGTTTCCCTCGGAGCATGCGGTCAGGAGCAGCTGTGTGAGGCAGAAGAGATCTGAGGTTTGGTTCCTGTTTCTTGTGCATTAGTCCTTCATGAAAGTGGGCGTGTTGAAGCAAGCATTTACACAAACAGAGCTGCACATGTAATAGCAGCCACTTTCCCACACACTGAGATCTTTGACTGATTACACACAGGAAGAACACAGAGCAGAATGGACGGTTTTAACATAGAAATACAACATGCAGAACGGCCAACCATTGCATTATAATCATTTATGCAAACATGTGTAAGCACCACTTAAATGTTATACTGGTGAACTACTCTGTAGCATGCTCTGTAGCTTTATCTGTAATGTAGTCATTCATTTTTAATGTATGTAACTACATGGGCGGCACAGTGGTACAGTGGTAATTGCTGTCACTTCACAGCTAAAAGGTTCCTGGTTCGATTCCCAGTTCAGACGTAGTGGGCCTTTCTGTGTTAGTCTGCATGTTCTCCCCGTGCATGTGTGGGTTCCCTCCCGGTACTCCGGCTTCCTCCCACAGCCCAAACACATGCTCGTTAGGTTCATGGTGACTCTGACCGTAGGTGTGAGTGTGAGCGTGAAAGGTTGTCTGTCTCTGTGTGTCAGCCCTGTGACTGACAGGTGACCTGTGCAAGTGTAACCCCGCCTCTCACCCAGTGACAGCTGGGATAGGCTCCGGCCCCCCGCCACGACCCTGAACAGGATAAGCGGTAGGCCTATAGATGAAGGTGGAAGCACCTCAGCATTGTCTCTGCACATTACACAGCATCATTGAGGGGTGGTTCCTTGTGTTTACGGTACAGTATCTGAAGTCATTCTTTTTGTGCCATGCTGTGAGCTGAGAGAGCTTCTGTCTTGGTGGAAAATTACAGAAACACTTTCAGTTTCATTCTTACTCATTCAGGATTAAAAACATCCCCTTTGTTCAGCGGCGTCTAAATGCCAACACTGACTGAGGCTCTGCTGTTCATGAGTCCTCATTTTTAAATACAGTATAAAGTGAACACTGAAGCCACATTAAGAAGAACTCAAGAGAGAATATTAAAAATATATATATATCCTGTATGCCCTGTTGTTATTATTATTGGTATCATCCTCTGATCATAGTTACTATCATGCAGTTAGAATGTGTTTAATGTTCTTCTAAACATACGAAAGAGCTTCACATAAACTGCATGTTCACTGTCCGCTGTTGGACACTCAGAGTCTCTGTCTCCCCCTAGTGGTCGTACTGCTCCCTGCATCAAAGCTCACAGAGGTGATGCCTCCCTTTGATCCTCGTGCTGAGGCACACAGCAGCTTCTGTCAGGTTACAGGCTCCGAACAAACCGACATGTTCTGACATGACTTCAACATCAAAACCTCCGAACTGCTCGATCGATTAGTTTAAACGAGTGTCAGGAGAACATCAGGAGAGCATTAACAAAAGGCCTGTATGGATGTGATATGATGCTGTTACTGTTGTTCTGCCTGCTTTAAGTTGAACCCGTTCTAAGACATGAACATGTACAGACAGAAAATCAATCAATCGTTTTATAGATATATATATATATATATATATATATATATATAGTTCGACAGTCAGAACCCAGTGCATGTAAAAACACATCAAGTGTCTGGTTGTGTGGTTCTTTGTGTGTTTCTGCATCACACTGG